>NW_027266177.1:0-25971 GCF_036785885.1 Coffea arabica
CAGGCCACTGAAATGTGATATTTTTGGTAGGAGGCAAGGGTTACCGCCCAGTGATTATTTGTCTTTTAAGTCCTACAAGGAAATAACTTTATACCTCCAAGATTTTTGCCTTCGAAAGAAATCCTTCTATTCTTGATCTTATGCTTGCTCTATATATATACTCAAGCTACATTATCATAAAAACCATGAATACATTAAAATTGATGACATCTTGTGATATCTTACTGTATTTGGTTGTTTCTCGCTTGTAATTTGCAATGCAAATTCTGTAAAGTTGTCGACCACTATTAGGGCAACTTGTAAACATGACCATGAGGCATGAAGTACACTAGAATTTAGAATTACTAGGACAAAATCCCCCCTAAAAGCAAATATATATATTAAGATAAAGAGCAGTATGTGATATACATACATATATATATATATATATATATATATGCCAATATAGTATAATTTAGTTTACATGTTAAATGTAAGTAATTAATATGTAATATGCAAACATCATGTTGTATAGACCATATATTTTTATTAGTACCAAAAGATGATCAAAGTAATTAATTGGACATTTTTTTACTGCACATAACATCTCATAAGACTCGTGCACCAAAATTAGTCTAACCTAAACACTGAATGTATGTTAGTGATCCTAATCTTTCGCTCTCGAAATCTAAAACCATGGACCAGATGTGGTTAAAACTCATATTCCAATAATAATTTGCTTAATTAGTTATCCAATGGTATTTGCATAATCACATATTTAGGAGCTCATCTGGGAATGAGAATATTCTGGGGGAATACCACTTTTTCACCGCAGTAAAAACAGCTCCAAGGTTACTTTTCTACAATCATTACACTCTCACTCTCAGGCTAATCTCGCTAGTTATACATTTCTCCTCAAACCCTATTCACTCTTCCTCTTTCTCTACTCTACTCTCATCTCTCTTTCTGTTTCTCTCTCTCTCTATTGACCAAACCCTAACGCCACCACCATCATGGCTTCTCGGAGGCTAATTGCCTCACTCCTCCGTTCCTCCACGTCCTCTCTCCGTCGTACATCCTCTTCATTCACTTCCGCCGCCAAATCCTCCACAAGACCTTCCCCGGCCGGCTTTTTACTTAACCGGGCCGCCCACTACGCTACCTCCGCTGCTGCCTCGTCGAGTGCTTCCGCTCCTTCCACTAAGCCGGCCGGCGGAACTGGTGGGAAGATAACTGATGATTTTACTGGACGAGGTGCTATTGGGCAAGTTTGTCAGGTGATCGGTGCCGTCGTTGATGTTAGATTCGAGGATGGATTGCCTCCGATCTTGACGGCGTTGGAGGTGCTCGATAATCAGATCCGGCTCGTGCTTGAGGTGGCTCAGCATCTCGGGGAGAATGTTGTTAGGTGTATTGCTATGGATGGTACTGAAGGTCTTGTTCGTGGCCAGGCCGTGCTCAACACGGGCTCTCCTATTACTGTGAGTGATGGATTTATTGAGAAAAAGACTTGATTTTTGAAGATGTTTTATGGGTTCGTTTTTGAAAATGGGGTTAGTTTGGAGGGGTTTTTGGGTTATTTTATTGTGAGATCTGGAAATCTTGGGTTGGGAATTGAATCCTCTTAGAAGGTTTGGGTGGATTTTGGGGTAGGATCTGTACATTTTGCTTTGGATAATGTGAGGATGTATGGTATGTGCGATGAAACGATTTGTTAAGTTACTGGAGATATGTGAAATGGTCTCAATTGGTGGCTGAACCTTAAACCCAAATCAATCAGTTGACGGTCCTTGAAAGCTGGAAAAAATTAGATTGTATTGGACGACGGTCGTATGATTGGTGAATAGAGTTGTTACCTTATGCTTGTCGTGGATAGTAGTAGATATAATATGGATAATGGAAGATGAAAGGTCATATTTGAAAAGTCCTTAAAATTGTTTTGACGTGTGAGAGGGGTTTTGTGGGAAAGGAAAGGAATTTTGGGGCATTGCAAATCTTGTTTTGTTGTTTGGGACCTTTTCCAAGTATTTGCTGCTGGTTAGTTATAAAGTCAGAATCTTGAGCTATTGAACTAACTAATTCTTATTCATAACGGAAATAGGTGCAATGTTTTGTTCATTTTAATGGGTTTTATGTCTGCAGTTTCTTCTGGGGTATATCCTTACTATAGTTCTTCGAGTTGTGATGTGCTTTAAGTGGTGATCATACCATTTTGATTCACAAGTTCCTTCTACTGGTAGGTGCCTGTTGGTAGAGCTACTCTTGGACGAATCATAAATGTTATCGGAGAACCTATTGATGAGAGAGGCGAAATCAGTAAGTAAACTTTTTGCCATTGCATGATGTGAACTGCAGCTTGTTTCCTAGAAGGGGTTGTGTCTTACAAATCAACTAATACTTGTGCAGAAACTGAACACTATTTGCCAATCCATCGCGAGGCTCCAGACTTTGTTGAGCAGTCTACTGAACAAGAAATTCTTGTTACTGGAATTAAGGTAATGCCACAATGACAATTTTTCATACCTAAGCCTATCCTATATCCTTAGAAAATGTAATTTCATTTGCTCTATTTGATTAACTGTCAAGGCTGTGTAAGTTTGAGAGGTATAATGAGTTTACCCTCTTTTAAATATTCTTTCAGGTGGTTGATCTGCTTGCACCATACCAAAGGGGAGGCAAGATTGGATTGTTTGGTGGTGCTGGAGTTGGAAAAACTGTGCTTATCATGGAACTGATCAACAATGTTGCAAAAGCCCATGGTTGGTTGTTTTAGGAGATATGCTGGCTTCAGTGGTTAATTTTCTAGTTTTCTTAGTTTAACATTTGCATTGTGCTCTTTTTCCTTGTCCAGGTGGTTTTTCTGTCTTTGCTGGTGTAGGAGAAAGAACTCGAGAAGGTAATGATCTATATAGGGAAATGATGGAGAGTGGTGTTATTAAGCTTGGTGATAAGCAGGTAAATACATTAGTATTATTTGTAGACTAGTATTTTTTAATCAGGTTATCAACCCTGTTTATCAATGTGTCGATGTTTTGATGAATGTCTAGGCTGAAAGCAAATGTGCGCTTGTCTATGGTCAAATGAATGAGCCCCCGGGTGCTCGTGCTCGTGTTGGATTGACAGGTTTGACAGTGGCTGAGCACTTCAGAGATGCTGAAGGGCAGGATGTGCTTCTCTTCATTGATAATATTTTCCGTTTTACCCAGGTGGGTGCACCTCTGTAATGGAATTTTCATGCTAGTTTTTGCTGCTTGGCCCTTATTAACTAAGTCTATATTCTGCCTTTAAGAGAAATACATGATCATGCTTGTAATTCATGTCATTTTCCTGTACTTCTCCTGAATACTTTCAACTTAACTTTGTATATCTTCAGGCCAACTCTGAAGTGTCTGCTTTGTTGGGTCGTATCCCTTCTGCTGTCGGTTATCAACCAACCTTGGCTACAGATCTTGGAGGCCTTCAAGAGCGTATCACAACCACAAGAAAAGGCTCCATTACTTCTGTCCAAGCTATTTATGTGCCTGCTGATGACTTGACAGATCCTGCGCCTGCTACTACATTTGCTCACTTAGATGCCACAACTGTCTTGTCTCGACAGGTAATTGGATTTTTTAAGTCTTAAAAGTTTTCAGACCACATGGAAATTTACATTTATTGATGATTTAATGTTTGGTCCAGATCTCTGAGCTTGGTATCTATCCTGCTGTTGACCCACTTGATTCCACATCACGTATGCTCTCTCCACACATTTTGGGAGAGGATCACTACAACACTGCTCGTGGAGTACAGAGGGTCCTTCAGAACTACAAGAATTTGCAAGATATCATTGCCATTCTTGGAATGGATGAGCTCAGTGAAGATGACAAATTGACAGTTGCCCGTGCACGTAAAATTATGCGGTTCTTGAGTCAGCCTTTCCATGTTGCTGAAGTTTTCACGGGTGCCCCTGGAAAATATGTTGAGTTGAAGGAGAGCATTGTCAGTTTCCAGGTAAATATCGTTTCATTTTATGCCATGTATGGTCTGCACTACATTTGCCACTGTCCCTTTCCACCTGAATGTTTCGGTTTTTTGAACTTATAGATATGCCATGTGGTGTCCTGGGAATCTCAGGTTGGATTAACAGAAACTGGGAGTAGATTTTTACTTCAGTTTCTTTATTTGATTTAGCATATTCTTCTGATTGCAATGCTATGTCTTAACTCCTATATAAACTTTTGATGGTACAATGACCCATGTTTTTAACTGACAATGTCAAAGCATGAATTTCTTTGGTGCTAATTGTGAAAGCTTTTCTTCTGCATCCTAGTTTTCGTGAACTATGTGAAATTTAGAAACATTGGGTTTCTGCTTCAGCTATCCAACTGCAGATGTAATTTGATTGGTCTAAGAACAATCATTTGCATCATTTTACCTACCATTATGGCCCCTCTGGCTATTTTGACTTTTCCTATTTATTCAGAGAATTCAAATGATATGCTGATGTATTTCTGCTTGTTGATTTCTACAGGGCGTTTTGGATGGAAACTACGATGATCTTCCAGAACAGTCATTCTACATGGTTGGTGGCATTGAGGAGGTCATTGCTAAAGCTGAGAAGATTGCCAAGGAATCTGCAGCATAAGGAATTTTAGTGACTTTTTATTTTTTACACCCTTTTTAACTGATAATTCCGAAAATCAATAATTTAAATTTCTGGCTTTGGCCAAGATCAGGAGTTATATTTTGAGGTTTTTGGGGAACTGAGGAGTCCAGGTTTTTGTGTTTCTGTTTTATATATCAACTGAAGGTGTGGGATTGTGACGGACATGGAGCCGGAGAGTGCAAGGCCCTCCCTGCTAAAGCCCCCTTATGCCTTGTCTTGTCATACAATAAGGGCGGTGGCGGACATGTATATTTTGCCTCTGAATTTAATGTTAGAAACACTTGAGCACCAGCCATGGAATTTTCTGAATCACTTTCTTCCCCTTTTCCTCAATCTTGTGTACTCGAAGCAGGAGTGAAAATTATGAAATTTTTATGTGCAAAGAACTTGGCTCTATGATCTGATCCAGCTTTCCAGCACAAAAGTATTCTCTGTCATTAGCTCTTTGGGCAAATGGGGTGTGCAAATGATCCGATTTGAAACAAACTTTAATGGCCTGCGGTTACATCTGTTTTTTACAGCTTAGGCATGAAACTGTCGCGGAAACCCGGATTGGAACAAACTGTAATGATCTGCTGTTGGAACAAATCTCAACCTGGGACGAAATTTCTGTTAAAGTAACTGTTCCTGTGTTGACTGCATTTGAAGCTATAAAGGTGCTGCTGATGTTTTTGAAATGATGTTGCACTTTTAATCAATTTTTTATGGAAATGTTGTTTTCTTTATCCAGTATGATATAGAAGGCCAAGACGTTTCACTTCTAATCAATCTTTTTATCCAAAATAAGTGTTTGATAATCTCCTCCTCGGATGAGGTAAATTTCCAACGTAGGTTGTAATTCTGTTTCCATGCTTCATTTTACTGATCTAGTGATCTGTCCGTGCTTATTTACGCTTCTAGTTCTGGCGTCTGCAAAATTGGAGCAACTGGTAGGGCCCGCTACTTATCAAGAAATGCCACGTGGAAGCTCCCAATTACTCCGGCGCATCGAGCTCGCGGCGTATTTTGACCCACAGCCCACAGGCCAGTTCCCTTCTTCCCAGTCCCACCACCCTTTGCGGCGGCGGAGCTTACTAGTCTCCTCCACGACCAGCTCAAACAACAAACTAAAGTGCTTACTATTCTTTTTACCTTAAAAACCCAGAAAAATGTCCTTAATCACTCTCTCCCCAACTCCAACCCCGCGTCTTCCTCGCATACGTTCCCATGCACCCTGTCGTAGTCAATCATTTCCCATGACCACCCTCCTCAGACTAAAACCCCAACCCCTCCTTTTCCACCTTTTCCGCCGCCAACTCTCCGTTTCCGCCGCCGCCGCCGTCCGGCAAGACACGACCGCTTGGACCTCTGCGCCTCTTCTCACCGTCTCCCCCGCCGCCGAATCGCTCTTCAACGTCACTATCGACGTCTCCGATTCTCCTGACCTCGCCGCTTCTTATACCAAGGCTGGCCAGTATCTCCAGCTTAAAGTCCCCGTCTCCGAGAAACCGTCTTTTCTCGCCATTGCCTCGCCACCGTCCTTGGCCGCTGCTAAAGGTGTTTTTGAATTCCTAGTTAAAAGCGTCGCCGGCTCTACCGCTGAGCTCCTATGTGGACTCCAAAAAGGTGATGTGGTGGAGTTGACTCCGGCCATGGGGAAAGGTTTCGAAATTGATCAAATTTCTCCTCCGCAGGATTACAAGACGGTGCTTATTTTCGCCACTGGATCTGGAATCAGGTAATATTAGAGCTTCTCTTAAAAAATTTCCAATTCCTGATTTCATATTATGGTAAAAATTGGGAAAAACAGATAAAATCACTATTTAAATTTTTATATCTACTGTAAATTCAGAAAGTTTGAATTTGGAGCTGTAAGTTTATTGGAAGAAACATCACAATGCACGGTGCAGTTCCTAATTAGTTAGTATGATCTCAATTGCAAAGAACAAAGCTTGGCCTGTTTATTAAAAAAAAAAAAAAATGCTTCGCCTGTCTATAGTCTTCTCTCCCTTTGTGAGATATTTTTTGATGTGAGCTTTGGACGCACTGTTATTTACTTCACAATAGGGATTAGGCAATTCGAAGATTCTTAGACTCCCAGTTAATTAGGAAAAACCTTTTCCCATTTTTTATTGGGCTGCAAGAATCCTGTTAATTCAGTTATAATTGTCAAAGGCCTGGGTTTGTTTTTTGTTGGCTAGGAGAAGATAGATGCTGGATTGTGTCAAACATTTTGGTTGGGTTGGTTAGCAGAGAGCTAGGGACAACATGATGGGGTAAAAATAGTCGGGCTGCAGGCTTCGGTTGTGAAGAAAGAAAGGGAGTTGAAGTGATTCCAATGCTTTTGAGTGCTTGGCATGTTACTTTAGTATAAGAGTAAACAACTAATTTCAACATTTGGAAAGAAAATCAGATACTGGATTTTGTATTTGTTTCTTTTTGCTTTGTCTGCACATGCTTCTAAGTAAGGTTTTTGTTGATCTTCTTCCTCTTAGTGTGTGTGTGTGTGTACTGATGTTTTTTTTTGGGGGGGGGGGGGGTTCCCTTCCCTTGTGTGCACATTTTTCTCATGTTAAAATGCTGTGTGTTTTTGCATGCATCTAAAAGCAATATTTGCTTCTTCTTGATATCTACTTGTATTGAACTTTACTGATATGGGGGCATTGAGCCTTTGATTATATTTGCTTGAAAGTTTTCTGATTTCTGATCTTCAAAATCAGCTTTTTTTTTGCGAACCATTTGTTAGTTGATCAGTTTCTTGTGAACTGTTCCTCCTCCTATATACTCACTAATTAAGCACATGGTATGATTGTAATTAATAAACTTTTAACTTTTTATGGGGTTGGTAAATTTTAGACTATTTTGACTGTTTGTGTTTTACACAGTAGAGCATGTTCAAGCTGCCAGAAGATGTAGTTCAAGACAGATTCCAAGCTTAGTCAAGTTTATTTGCTAATTTGCTCACTGAACTGTTCGTCAGCCATGAAATTAGCAGGCCTATTTAAATGCTAGAGAAAATAAGACTATGTATTTGTATACCATATTTGGAATGGTTTTGAGACAATTGGTCCTTGAGGATTTAGATGTATATGTCTGACGGTAAGTTTGTCTTTTTCTTATTCTCCAAAACAATAATTGTAGGTAAAACTTGTCTTCATTCATAGTGACTAACATACAGCCAATACTGGCCTGATATGGAAGAAAAGAATCAAGAGAAATAGTAGCGAGTGAACAAACTTATGCGTTAGAAGTGGATGAGATTAGTGCTGGACTCAAATTGCAAATACAGCATGTCTGGTCAATTGGTTCAAAATAAGAATTTCTTGAGTAGAAAATGAATTGCCCCTGTTATCATTTTCTGGTAAATTGAGTATTAATATTTATATTTCTGTTCTGTATAATCAACTCCTTCCTCCCTACTAATGGAGTGCAGCTCAATTCGATCCTTGATCGAGTCTGGATTCGGTGCTGATAAGAGATCTGATGTTAGACTCTATTATGGCGCCAGGAATCTTAAGAGGATGGCTTATCAGGTTTTGTTCTTGGCATTGAATACCATCTCTCTCTCTTTCTCTCTCTCTCTCACACACACACACAAATTAAAGCAAAGCAAAAAACACAACAATTCTCCCTTCAATTTCCCAAAATGAAAGCTTTTATCTGTTTCACTACAGGATAGGTTTAAAGAGTGGGAATTGTCTGGAGTGGAAATCGTGCCAGTACTATCTCAGCCTGATCAGACTTGGACTGGGGAGCAGGGATATGTCCAGGTATGAGCTTATTCAACATGTCATAATGTGATGACGTTTTTGTGCTCAGATTTTGCCTTGATGAGACATTCTGTATTCACAGTTTTACTGCTCATTTCCAGTAGCTCAATTTTTCTTTGCTTTTTGAAATTTGTTTCCCATATCCTGATAAGATTGCTTTTGCAGGCTGCGTTTGCTAGGGCGAAAAAGATTTTTAGCCCGCAATCCACAGGTGCAGTTCTGTGTGGACAGAAGCCAATGGCTGAGGTATTTTGGAGTTCTACTGTCGTTAGATTTGACCTTGTCGTGAAGAAATAGGCTATTAAGCAATTATTTGTAGTGTTTTTAACATCCGTTATTTATGTTGGTTGTTGACACCTGGTGTTGGAACAACTACTAAGTGTGGTCATGCCCAACAGATTTAGGAACACGTTCTTATCATGGATGTGATGAACAAATATAATCTGACTTGTGAAGATGGAGAGATTATTGTAGAAGTTTGAGACCCAGAAAAAACCCAAAAAAAGAAGGTTGATTTAAAAAGTAAACTTGTTTAAGCACTTGACTGGAATTACTGCCTTACAATTAAGAAGATGAAAATTCTCTTCTTCTAGGTAACTGGCGTGCCAGAAGTGTAAACTATGGCCACTTAGATATTTCTTGATTTGCATTAAGTAGGCATCTTCTTCCATTTGCATTAAGAAAGCAAACTAAGGATCTCTGATCTTGTTTCTTGTAGGAGGTTACTTCTCTTCTTGTCGCTGATGGAGTCTCCGCAGAGAAGATCTTAAAGAACTTCTGATAATAAATTTTTGTGGGCTGTATTTGTTGTATTATTTTTACCTAGTGGTCAGTACTATCCATTCATTTTATCTTGCTGAGTATAAATGACTCAGCATTTGAATTTTGATCGCAAAATGACTCCACTATTTGCAATTTTGAGAGTGTACGGGTTGCAACAGCTAATTAGCACTGCCTTCACTGAGTACAACTCCTATCAGTGGTTCAGCTTTAAGGTGAACGTGGCAGTCTTGATTAAGAGTTAGGCATTCTAGAGGTTTAAGGAGCAGAAGTAAGTGGGCAAAAGCATCGATGCCTTAGTTATGATACACTAAATTTTGTATTAATACTTGACGTGCACCATTACGTGCTTCCTTATCAATTGCTGTAGTTCGATATGTATTCTTCAGAGAATAATGTCTGGATTTGTTATACGCCAGCCTGTTTCTTCTCAGTGCCCACTTTGGCCAAGACCCAACAGTTAGTGTGTAGTTACTGTTACGCTTCTAGGATGCTTTCTAGTGAGTGATTACTTTCATGTATTTTATAGCTTTTAACTATTGGTCCGTCTCTGAGTTCAAAAAAAAAAAAACTATTGGTCCGTCTCTTGATACCCTTCAAAATTCATACCTCCTCAACCACACTGCAACGAACCTGGTGGGGTTTGCAATTAGTAATTAATTTTATGCTCAAACATCCCAGACCTGTATGGAGGTTTAGCTAATTCATGTCACGTTGATCACGGAATACGAAAGAAATTTGTATCATTTGAGATTTTATTAAACATGAATGAATAAAGATTTTGAACATGTTAAGAAATGTAGGCCTGATCAATGAAGATACAAGGCATGCCAACCAAACAGCAACTAGACATTCGCATGAGATGGTTGATTGTTCAATCTAAACGCATCCATTACAGTTTGTTAAAATAAATGTTCCACACAGCAAAGAGAGGGAATAAATTGCTGATAAGCTGTTACATATTTATACGGAATCAGTAAATTCAAATGTCAATCAGAAAGGTTTTTGCTGCAGCAGTTCAACATATAATCTTTGACAAATTCCAGATTCCAAGCCTCCAGCAACACCAACCAGAAAACCCTAAGTTACCTACACAGAAACAGCGCACATGAATCCATTGGAAGGCACACTCGGACCATTAAGCAGTTTGCTGTTCAACAGCTTTATCATGGCTATTGTCCATATTTGCCTCTCGCAGAGTATTTTTTCCATTTGATTCTGTTGCTTTCCCAGCCTGCTGATCATTGAGTGGCGTTTCGTCAGAGTGGATGCGATTGTGATTGTTATGATGATGATGGTGGTGGTGACGACCATGTCCATGATGATGCTTTTTCTGCTTTTCTACTTTACCAAAATCGTCATCAGATGACTTCCCTAGAGATCTACTCCCGTCACGACGATGATCTTCAGAATCTGAGGACACCGAGTCATGAGTACGGGTTCCACGATGATGCTTATGGTGTTTCGCATGACGGCTCCTCTTTGGAGTGTCATCATCGCTTGATGAATCTGAATCACTTGAACCTGATCGTCTAGAACGTTTGTGGTGCCTTGCACGGTTTCTCTTTCTGCCTGGATAGTCATCGTCAGATGCAGATTCTGAATCACTAGAATGAGATCTCCGATGGCGCTTGTGACTCTTTATGCGATTTCTTCTTCTCATATCAATGTCACTTTCATCATCAGAGTAATCAGCACCAGAAGAATCTGATCTTGAATCATGATGCCTTCGCCTTTTCTGCCTCTGCTTCTTTCTCCTCCTCTCTTCTTGTGAATCAGTATCACATCCACTGCTATCATCACCAGAGTCAGAGGATCTCCTTTTCGACTTATGTCTGGATTTCTTATCCCTCCTCTTCTCATTATCGCCTGAGTCAGAGTGATTATGCTTCCTATGCTTCCTGTGGGGCCTTTTAGCTGACTTCCTTTCATCACTGCTGCTGTCACTGCTACAATCACTTTCAGAACCTGGTACAGATCTTTTCTTGTGCTTAGTGGCCTTCATCTTTCTCTCCTTTTCAGCATCAGCTCTAGCCTTGGCTGCAGCTTCCAATTTTTGCTCCCATTTCAAAGGGGCTTCTTTCCTCTCCATCATCCGCTTCTTCTTCTCCTCGACCAGCTGGATAAACTTCTTGGCATCCATTTTGATATAAAATACAACTGAATACCTGCATTTTGGTATGAGATGATGACCAGAAGTACATCTCAAAAAGAGAAAGAAACAATGTTAGTTCCTCCACCAGGAAATCAGTCAAGAAAGAGATGATCAACAACAACTAGCATGAGAAGCAAATTTATAGATATCTTTGATTGTTTCAGAAAAGACAAATGGAAGTACAACATAGCAAAGCCGTATGTTTCTCTGGCAGATATATGATAGATATCTTTGATTGTTTTTATGTCTTTCTCCCCTCAAAGAAACTCTACAATCGAAGACTAGTTTCTGCACAGTGAAAGTTATTTTACTGGTTTAAGCAATTAGTAAGCTGTCCATGTGCAAACTTCTTCTTACACAACCTTTTAGGTGTTTTTGGAAGCAAACAGAGAATTCTCTTTTCAGCACACAAGATTTGAGTGATTCTGAACCATCTAAGATGGAAAATTGGAGGCTAAAAGTGGAACGCGTGGTGAAGTGAAGGTGCAGAAATCTAGAAGGCAAAATTGGTATAAAAATTACAATGTTTTCTCGGCACAAAGGAAGAACGCCCTTTGTAGGAGCAAAATGAGGTAGTTAAATACATTTTGAACAGCTCAGATATTAAGAAAAAACTTCTTTCAATGTATATTGCAAAGAAAATCTAAACAGAGCACTAAGAAAAACATAATTAAGAAAGAAACAAGAAAACCTTTCAACTGAAGCACGTCAAGGTGGGGTTAAAAGACACTATAAGACATAATCATTTCTGGAGAGCACACAACAAATAATTCATACAGATTGTATACTCAGTCGCCTAAACATGTCATTCGCAAATTATGAGGCTGGTTTCCTGGCAGATTGTTCGGCAACTTAATTCACACCCTAAAAAGCTGCAGGGTCCACCATAATTGATAAAGAGACTGGTGAGCTCATTCAGAAAAAAGACTTTCATTGTTTTTCTTAGAAAGCTTTAATAGTCTTATTAGCGACAGGAATTGGAGGGTTACAACAGAAACCAATTCAACGTATATTCCAACACAACATTGGTTGAAAGCATTTGTACATAATTTAAGCCAAATATTTAATCATCAATGTTATTGGTATTAAACAAGTATCAACCACATGAAGTCCTACACTTTTGTTGACTGTATCTTACACAAGAAAATAAGAGATTCTCTATAACAATCATCTGAGACACATGAAAATAAGAGATTCTCTTTAACAAACATTTCCCAGGTTCAAAATTTACATAGGGCATGACAACTGCAGCAATTGATTTGCTTCATTGGCACCAAAAAAACTACAGTTTTTTTTTAACATTCATAGAGAATTTCATGAAATTTGGCAGAAAGTAATACAAATCCAGCTTCTCAGTAATAAACAAAATACTACACATGCAGAGAAATTATATAAACATGACAAAAGAATGCAAAGAAAGAGACTGTACAAATCCGAGTCGGGTTTCTTACCTTATAACAATATAATACTATAAGAAAGTCACAATCTTGAATGCCCAACTAAAATTTGTCTCTTCACTTCCAATCCTTTTTTCCAAGAAGTCTGCAGCCAATCCATAATTCACATGAAGCTTTATATCTCAGCAACTAATTTTCACAAATTTTTAAAAAAAAAAAAAAGATTTTGAACCGGATACTAAGTACTGTACTTCAGCCACGATTAAATCTAACAACCAAAAAGGAAACATAATAACCACCTTCGAAAATTTAATTCACCTAGCTATAAATATTTCCAGCCTTGTTACTTTTCATCTTCAAGAACTCAATATTCCAGCTAAAATTCATCTACTCAAAATCCATCCAGCCTTGTTGTATAGCCACTATACTAAGTAATCAAACAGCAGCAAGAAACCCTAGGGCCTAGGCATAAACACTAAAATTTCTTCGTATGCATATTGAATGAGTACAAAATAAGAGAAACCCATAAAATAACAATTAAAACCCATTTAGGAGCGAGAGACAAACACTCAATCCAATCAGATACAAAGATAGAAAAAGTGGCGAATACTAAAATTCGTCACATACCTGGTTAGTGGTACAAAGGATGAACAGCAAGAAGGAGAGATCTGAGACGGCTACCTAAGGCTAACAAGAAGATTTGAATTTAGCTGTGAAATCTTGAAAAGCGGCGTTATCTCAACCTTCGAAATCTGAGCAGCTGCTGCCCAATCTGAAAGGATTTCTAGAGAGTTCGACAAAATAGGGGTTCACCGGATCTTTATAGAACCTGAGAACAAGAAAGAATATGCGTGGGGGTTACTCCACGCGGTTTTCTGCTGTTTCTCTAATTCATGGACCGGATTCCTCTGCTACTGCTAACCCGGCCAGCCAGCCTTGCAATGTTATATTAATGTTATGTTACTACTCGGAACCCGGTTAGGATTTTTCTCCGAAGCTTGGTGAACTAATGTTTTGGCCCTCATTCTTCTGAGTTGTTCTATTTTGCCTCCCCATCTTTTTGTCTATTTTGCACGTAATTAACGAGGCATTAAGGTTGAGATTCCAAGACGTAGGAGTTATGATTCAAATAGTAAATTTCTTTTGACTAATATTTTAGTGTTCATTCCACTATTTGTTGTTCTAAAATACTATTTTTTTAACTGTTGATTAATTCAAGATTTTGAAGGACGTCTTATAATTTTATAAATAACGTATAAAATAGAATAAGTTTTTTTTGATTCTCAATTTCCATCTAAAATATACTGAATATTCAATCTTTGTTGACAAAAAAAAAAAAATCTTTTAGCATGTTTTACAATTAACTTTTTATTACATAGAACCTCTTTTTTTTTTTTAAAAAAAAAAAAGTGCAGTAATAATATTTTTCTTAAAGTTTTTCCTAATAAAAACAATTCAAATCAAGTCGTATATGTTACAATAAATTAATGTAGACTATTTTGTCTACTCAGTTTAAATCATTCTACAAGCGTTCTAATTGATATATTTTCAACAAGTGAGCATGGTAATGTTAACAATTAGTAGAAGATATAGAAATTAAAATAGAATTATTGGTAAAAATAAAAGGTTAAAACAGCAATTATATTTAGAACTCTTTCATTTTTTAATTTTGTTATCAAGTATATTACACTAAAACCCCTAAACTCTTAGTCGAACAAAACCTTGCCCCCTAATCACTTTTATCAATTTTGCCCCACAAATTCCCCAAGGTTTTGTCCTTTACTTTCCAACTAAGCAAAACACCTCCAACACGCCCCAAAACACCCCGCGGGGGCCAATTTACACACCTTCCCATTGACTTCAATCCTACCAGTTTTCCCAATCAGTTTTAATCTATCTACAGAAAAATCAGAGTATAAATAGAATTGCGGAGCCGGATTTAATCGAAATTCTTAATATTTATCCCACCACTGCCGATCATGGCGTCTCCGTCGTCGTCAACGGCTGCAGCAACCACAAACATCATGCTAGCAATATACGAGAAGAGGACCAACTCTTTAGACCTCTACCGTCCGTTGCGGAACTACATAGTGATCAATTACGGCGAACGTGAGGCTCAGAACTTGGAGGACGATCTCCAAACCCTCAAGGAACTTCGAACCGACATAGAACGTGGCCCTACTCCGGCCGATTCTCTCCCGGCGCGGCGTGATCTTCTCCAGAAGTATTATCGAGCTCTTTGCGCTGTGGAGTCGAGGTTCCCTATTTCTCCCGATAAAGACCATATTAATACGGTCACGTTCACTTGGTTTGATGCGTTCAAAAATAAACAGAAAGCTGCCCAGCAAAATATTCATTTAGGTAAAATTTCAATTTTTTTTTCGTTTGTTTTGGATTGGTTCGATTTTGCTATGGTACATTCCGTCAATGCTTGAGGTGTATTCTGTAGTGTCATTTAGTACTTTATTGTTTTGAGTTAGGTAAATATTTTTTGCTTGTTTGATTGATTGCATTTCGCTATGCTACAATATGTTCTGTGTAAGATGCAATGACTCAGTAGTGTGGTTTAGTTTGGCAAAATATTGACATTTTATACTCCTTTTCTCTTGGGGAAATCTATGTTGATCTTTATTTGCTAGGAAACAGGGGTACCAAACTTTGTTTAGGTTTTCATATTTTTATATTAGTTTTGGTTCTTGTGAGGGGATTAACTATAGATAATCTGTACAATAAAATGAAATTGTTTCTGGTCTTCTTGTTTCTCGTATGATCAGAGCATACAGAAAGTACAGTGCGTTAAGTGTTCTTGAAAAGATTGATTTTATCTTTTACTTTTTGATTGGGATTTTAGGGCAAGGTACAATTTTTTAGGCAGAATTGAAGGAATATGTTATGCTATTCTGATTCTGGAGGTTGGTACGAGTCTTTGGCAGACTTGTCCATCAGTTAATCTTACTCATTTCTGACTTTTCTATAGAAGCTTTGTATTTTACTTGCGAGTTGTAGCATACTAATTGGCATTCCATCAAAAATTTTTTTTTGGGTTATTATTTAGAAAAAGCTGCAGTGTTGTTTAATTTGGGGGCAGTCCATAGTCAAATGGGGCTGAGTTTTGACCGATCAGGGGTTGATGGGCGAAAGCAGGCATCTCATGCTTTTATAGCAGCAGCTGGTGCATTTGCCTTTTTGAGGGATAATGTGGCAATGAAGGCATCAATGGGTAGCTCAGCATCTGTGGATGTGTCAGTGGAGTGTGTTGGAATGCTGGAGAGACTGATGTTGGCTCAGGCTCAGGAGTGTGTTTTCGAGAATACTATTGCCAAGGGCAACACTCCTGGGGTTTGTGCAAAGATTTCCAGACAGGTATTTAGGGATTTTTGGGAGCTTAGCTACCTTTTATTTGAAATTTGGCTGTCCAAATATTTGATATACAAGTATGGTGTGCAAATTTGCTAAAGATTTTGCAATAACATATAACTGGTGATTTTGGCTCAATAACCTTGGTTGCAGTGACTTTCCTTTTGTAACTAAACTGAGACCATCTATGTCTTGGTCTTTCTCTTTTTCGGTATTTTTCTTGTTGAAACTATTTCGAAGTACAGGTATTGCAAGTGCTAACGATTTATCAGTCACTAACATAATGCTTCAGCAGATGGAATTCTTTCTGAACAAACGCAAGAAGAATAGACTGGAAAATGTCCCCATTAGAGGAATTTTTCTTTCTTTTTTTGGTCAGTTGATTAAAAAAAGGGGCTATACAAAGGCATTCAAGTTTTGCTTATTGGTTTATTGTTCACCTTTTGATCTGTTCAGTCAAAAGATTACATTGTCCTTGATTCTTCAATAATATGAATGCCATATGTCCATACACCTGGTGAAACTTGGGAACTTTTCCAATTTTTTTATTCTTTCCATTCATAATGACTGTTTTGTCGCCCATATACTAATGATCTTATTATTGAATGTGTGCCATTACTGGATATTTGCAGATTGTTCTTAATTTAGTATGTCCATTAATACGTAAATTCTTTTGATAGAAAATGGTTACTTTACTATAGTTCACATGTTTTGGGTTCACATAATTGGCAATGACTGCAAAGTTGAGGTCGCATGTTGTGGTGTTACAGGTTGGACTATATTATGAGGAGGGTCTGGCAGCTCTGAATGTTGCACCTCTCAACCAGCACTTTGATAAGAACTGGCTAGCTCATGTTCAGCTTAAAGCAGCCTTGTTTTATGCAGAGGCTTGCTACAGGTACAGTTTGGAGCTCCATGAGAAGGAAGAGATAGCTGAGGAGATTGCCCGTTTGAAGAGTGGGGTTGCTGCATTGACTGAGGCAAAGAAATCATGTCCAAGGGGGGCAGCTCAGCAGCTTCTGGATGCAATGACCAAATTAGAATCAACCCTGAACCGCAACTTGGAGAGGGCTGTGAAGGAGAATGAAAGAGTCTACTTAATGAGGGTTCCTACTGCCAGTTCTTTGCCGCCACTTCCTGCTTTTTCATTGGTGAAGCCTATGCCAATGAATGAGGTGTTGGATGCAAGCAAGGAAAAAATGTTTGTGAGGCTTGTTCCTGATAGCAGTGCAAAATCTCTTTCAAGATATACAGAAATGGTTGATGACATTATCAGGATGCAAGCTGAGAAATTACAACAGGCAAGTGAGCTAGCCCGAGTGAGGCTGAAGGAGATGGACTTACCCGATTCTATTCTTGCTTTGGAAGGGAATTCCACTCTATCAACAGATCTTAAAGAAGATGTAGAGGCTGTGCAAGTTTGTGGGGGCCCAGCTGGTTTAGAGGGTGAGTTACAGCAACTTAAAGATTTGAGGAGGGTGGACCAAGAATTGTTGGTGCAGACAGAGGAGCTCTTGCAAAAAGAGGCAACAGAAGATGCACAGTTCAGAAGCCAATTTGGAACACGGTGGACTAGACCACAATCTAGTACTTTAACAAAGAACTTGCTTGATCGGCTTAATAGGTTTGCTGCGAACTTGAAGCAGGCAGCAGAAAGTGATGGACGGATAGAGCGATCTGTGAGAGATCATTCGGCACTAATGTCAATCCTTGATCATCGCCCAGTATGCCTCTTTATTTGATTTAGGTTAATTTGTATGACTTCGGTTGCTGTATGATTGATATATTGCTTGAAATCTTTTATGGGCTTGGAAACCCTTCAGTAGCCCCCCCCCTCTCTTAATGGTTTTGAAGTTTGTGCAGTTTTAATTACTCTGACGGTAATACTGAAGTTCCTTTAGCCACTTGCATGATTTTATAAATCTTTTATCTGATTTCATGGATATTTAGCTAGGGGTTAGGTTAATATTGAGCTTATAAATTCCTATGTTCTGTTTCCCATAAGGAGTGTTGTGTGGCTGCTTGGCTTTGAAATTGGAACTGCATTATGTCTGAATTGATGTTTATTAGTTTTCCCCTTTTTGCAGCAAGTGCTTAGTTATCTGTTGCTTCTTGTTCTTGCCTTAATTTTAATGGTCGGGAAAAAATGTGATTAGTGAAAAAGGTCATGTAACATCTGAAGATTTATATGTTTAGAAATTCTATGAAGCAGAATTATCATCTTCAAATCAAGTCTGGAGAGGTATTTTTTTTTTTGGAAGCTGGAAGTGGGTGTGAAAAGCAAAATCTAATACTAAGAATTAGAATGGACCCGTAATTCTAATGCTCGAGTTTTTCTTTGAGCACTTTCTGTGAAGTAACAGGAATTTGATTCTTTTCTGTGCATTTTATCTTTGGTAGATTGAATCTGCATTACCCTCGCTGTCAAGGCCCATAATGTCATTAGATGCAAATGAAGATGCTGTAGTGGGAGCCCTGAAACAGAGCTTGGTAAGTTGGTTTTGTTTGTGTTTTAATTCTGAGTTAGTAATGTGTAAAATCTATTTGTTGTGTTTTTTGAAGATTATTAAGTCTTCTGGACATATATTTAGTTGCAATTCATGTCAACAAATTGACCTTTGGAACTTCACTAATTTCTTCTAATCTCTGTTAGGCAATAGGGCATGTTCACGTTGAAGTTTTTTCATTGTGATTTAAATGAATAAAGAATTTAAAATATGATGCTGAGGAGAATCAGCTTTTCAAGATACACCTCTTTGGTCTAATTAAGTCTGTCAATTTCTCTTTGACTTCGTTTACAGATGGATCCTTAAGAATTTGGGACCACTGTATTGGTTTGTAGACTGAGAAAGTATAATGGAGTACTAAAAACATCATTCTATTATGAATATAACAATGACAAGGAAGGAAGAAGTTGTCGGTACTACTTTGTGGTCTTTTGAAATCATTCTTTGTAAAACTACATGTGAAATAAGTGCATCTGTCATTCTATTTGTTTCAAGGTGGAAAAAAAGTCAAATGAAAGTTTTCATGATGAAAGAAGCTACATCTCCCTTTTTATTGCGTGAAGTATCAATTCTACTTTGAAAGACTCTGATTGACTGTATCACCGAATTAATTTTCCCATGAAACTATAAATGCAACCTTGCTCTTTTTGCAGAGGCAATTGGAGACTCTTGGTGCTCAGAGGGCAGGTCTTGAAGACATGCTAAAAGAGATGAAGAGGAAGGTACAGAGGATAACTCGCTCATAGTCAATTTGTTTAGCTGTTTAGGCAATCTTTGAACTAAGAAAAGAGCAGATATTTACTATCAACTGTTTGAAGTCTTCTTTTGCCATGCTGCTTTCACTTATCTTTCTGTTATAGTTCTGCCTACTGTTACCATTCTCTTTGTTGCTTACTGGTGAATTCATTCCTTAACAGAAATTCTTTCTTGTATACTTTTCTAGTGAACTTGTTTTCAAGTGCCAAAGTATAAGTCTCCTGTTTATATCCAAGAAGAAATGTAGTAACTAGATTAGCCTCCCATTAGCTTAGATATAATTAGTGAGATCATCTTTATTTATTGACTTGTATTACTCTAGTGCCATATTCTCTTATTTATAACTTCCCTTATGCTGATATAAGCTGAGAAATTATTGTAGTTCTGAAAATTACAATCAAACATCTATGCGGAGGGTGGTCATTTCTATCTGTCATGCTGTTCTCATGCTAATGTTATGTTACTTTTGACTTGTGCTTATCTTTTTGTGGCTCAGGATGACATACTACCAAAGTTGATGACGTTGACTGGTTCTCATGAGGATCTCTATAGGAAGGAAATTGCAAAGTATGATCATATTTGTCAAGAAATTGCGCAAAATGTTGAGGGACAAGAACAGCTGTTGATGCATATTCAGGTACTTTGGTATTTTCTTAAACTATTGATATCTCGATGGGGTCCCTGGTGCCTATTGACAATAATGTTAGTATTTTAGTGGCAGTTTTCACCGCTAAGCATTTCTTTGAGGTTCTATTGGTATCATATGTAATTCCTCTACTCTGTTGATGTTGTTTATTGGGTCCTATGGTACCCTTTGATGTGGTAAAGAGATGAAATAAGCATTTTGGACGTTCATTCTGTTTGTCAGCCGGGTGCTGTTTAGAACATTAGACACTAATACCGAGTCCAACATCAACCCTGTGGTTCTTACACCAGCCAAGTGCAGGGATGAAATCGCTGTGCTTCTTTTTAACATTTATCTTTGCTGTGAGCAGTGTACTGTTGGTGCCTTGACATGCATCAAGATGAACATCCATTTGGCCAGAAAAAGAGAAAAGAATACATTTATTTGTTTGACCACTTTTAAGTGACTTTTAAGCCATTGGCATGCTTTTGTTGACACTCTTTTTTCCCCCCCCCTAATTTTCTCTTCCTAGTTTTGACAAGATGAAACTTAATGATCAGAAAGAAGTAGTTATGGCTGCCTGATGATCTGATTTGGTATGCTATGAGTACTATGCATATGATTTGTGTTTATTAGGACAAGGTTAATTTTTCCCTTTCCAGAAATGAGAAGTGAATTTACTGTGAAATTTATCAACTTGATGATTAAGGCTTCTCTGGGGATGGGATAACATGGTGTACTATAATAAAATGTCCAGAGAGTTGTAAGTTTGACAATTGATGATTCTTGTGGAGGGAAATCAGCATTTAAAAATCAAGATTTTGATAGATTTTGTTTCTCTCCTTGCTTTGCAAAATATTGACTTTTCAGTTTTGTTAGGGTAATTTGCCCTCATGGAGGTGAGGCATGGATAAATGAAAATGTAAATCAGAGTAGATGTTGATTTAATAATTTGCCTGTCCTAATTGGAACGTTCTTAGATGCTTCAGGTGTGGTTTGAGAACCTCTTGTTCTAATTGTCTTTATTTTGCCTCAGGTTCAAAATGATAACTTTGCAGCAGTTTTTAATCTTGAAGATTTCAAAGGTTTGTTCTGCTTTATGTTCTTTACATTAGGCTTTTTCACATCTGTTCATGTTTGTTATGAGGGTATGGTGCTATGGTTGGTGGTGTTTGTTACTGGGTTTACGGTGGAATCATAGTTCTAGACTACATTTCATGCTTTTCATGATAGCTGTGGATAAACGTCTAGCAGAGGGTGCTTTAACCTATTAAGTTGACTGGCACTGCAACTACGGTGGCTTTTACTTGGTAATGGTACATGGTTTTCCTCTTAGAATTAGACATGTTTTTGAATTATGGTAAGTTAGATATCATTTGGCTGAGGAATTTGCCTGTCGAGCCCTTATTTCTGTTTTACTTGGAAATTGCTAGATTTTTCAAACTCAAGTATCCTTTTTCTCTATCAATGATGATGCTTATAATTTTTCTCACCAATAATTTGTGATGTTGCTCACGGAAGCAGACTAAATGACTCAAAAGCAGGTTCTAATATATGTGCTGAAAAGTAGCTTGCCATTTTGATTGTCTTTTTCTCATTACTAGCATGAATTAATATGTCATATAATTGGACTATGGCTTATTGTCCTTTACCAACTGTCTGTTAATTGGGAATTTGGGGTATTGAATGTGGAGAGGCGTATAGGTACTTGGTTTAAATTCTGATGGCGCCCTTCTTGGTGCACAGCTTGTAGGATCTAGTTTGAGCCGAGTTTTGCACCCCTTAGTTTAGTCTTAAGGTCTAATTGCTGCAATAAACAAGAATCTATTGTTATTGTCCTGACAGCTAGTCTTGACTCATTGTTATGACTTCTTACTGCTATGGCACTTCCTTCTTGCTTTACTGGTTTACAAAGTTCAGCTCTAGCACTTGATGCAAGCTAAAATCAGTGCTTTTCCCATCTAAATTTGCCCTCAATATTGCTTTCTGTTGCTCATGCTTTCATGCCTGAATCCATGTTTCAATTTGTCAGCTTCTCGAGAGAAGAGCTACAAGCAAATAGAAGCTGCAATAGCTAAGTATCGAGAAATTAAGGAGAACATAAATGAAGGACTGAAGTTCTATGTTACTCTTCAGGTTTGAGCTTTTCCTTCATGAGTTTGGCCCTATATATTTTTCAAGTCATTCTTACCCATTTGAAGCTTGAATTTCATATTTTTTATACAAAAATAATGATGAACAAACAGTTGGCACTCCCTTCATTCACTGATTTAGCTAATTAAAAAAAAATGGTGCACAAACAGAGTTATGTGAGTCTGTTATCTTTTACATTGTTCATTCCTCCATAGTATGGTTTAGCAGCTAGAGAGAACTGGCTGGTAAAGCCGTAGTTGGCTTAAGTGGATAGTTATATACATTTTTTTAGCCTTGCCCATATATTACTTAAGGCTGTTGTAGTTTTGATAACTAAATATAAGGTAATATTGTTCATGAAGCTTTACCCTTGATACATTTGGCTCTACTTTGACAAATACACAAATTTAAAATGCCAAAGAAAGTTGAGCTTGATTCTGTATATTAACAATTAATTCATGGCTGTTAACCAAAATTTTAAACACATTAAAGGTGCGGGGTTCATGAATCCCTTTTTTTTTTTTTTCATTTTTTCTGTTTTTCGTTTGGTAATCGATTCAAAATTTGTTTATTGACGCTCAATTTTTTCTGTTAAACAGGATGCTATCACAAATATAAAGCAACAGTGTAGTGATTTTGTGATGACAAGGAACATTCAGTGCCGGGAGATGATTGAAGATGTTCAGAGACACATTGCAGGTCTCAGTTTTCAGGATAACAAGAGTACAGGTGGTTACAGTTATCCTGCAGCTGGACAGGCCCATCAGACTCCAAGGCCAAACTCCCAACAGCACACAGAACCTGTGCATGTGTCCAACCCTTCACATCCACCAACTCCTCCATACCAGCCCCAGCAGCAGCCAACAATGGCCGGATATGCTCAATCTCCTTCCCCTTATGTCTCTCCGCCACAACAAGTACCACCTCCTTATCACGTACCAGCTTCAGGTTCTCCATACCCACCTCCACAGCATCAACAGCAGCCTCCTGTTACCCTTGAGTATGGCCAGCCTGCCTATCCTGGATGGCGTGGTCCATACTATAATGCAGCTCCTCAACCAGGATCCATGCCTAGGCCCCCTTACACCGTCCAACCCCCATATCCTCCTAACCAGAGTGGCTACTACAGACAATAGTCATATTTGCAATTCTATTGCCCATAGTATGTGTATTTTGTAGTTCCTTTTTTATTTTCTCCCGCCTGGAGCAGGGACGACGAACCAATGTAGGTAGATAAATTTTTTTTTTCTTTTATCAACTTATAAATGGGTCTATTGAGTCTGTGATGAACAAAAAGCTTGCCTGATAACTATACTTGCGTGTATAGGCACCTGCGTTTGTGTCTTTTTTCGTATTTCTTTTCCTTTTTCTCTTCAGTCAGACGGTCACTTTCTGACATCCGAAACATCAAATTGATTCTTAATTTGGTCAGCTATGAAATGCTATATGTAAGTTCTCTGTTCCGAGTAGATAGGAATTGATTCCCCTTTCTTATTATCAGTCTGAACAAATGAATAGCTTGTGGATAATAGACTACTACTCGTTTACCGTTATTTCTATGGGAAACAGGTTTTGACTGGCAAATGATTGATCGATCGTGGATGTTTATGGGTTCATCGCTGGAAGGGGAGATTGTTCATGATTGCTTGCTCCCATGTAAATTGTTGCCCAATCGGCGCATTGCCTTGCACGGCTTATTTTTTAGAGATATATGGTTTATTCGCGACGAAATTATTCAAAAAAGAGATTGAGTTTAGAGCAAATGACCATGAGGAATCAAAATTACGTTATTCTTTCACTCACTATGAAATGAGTTTTTAGTTTTCCTTCTTTTTTTCTTGGTTGGCAAAAGTGATCGTATTCACGACGATCCTTTGCAGGACTATTACTTGGCAAAAAGCTAAATGATAAAACTAAATTGCAGCGCATGTTGTAGTACGGGACATATTAAACTTCTACTTGCCAAAAAAAAAAAAAATTTTTTTTTTATGGCTTTAGACATTTAACTCTCATTTGCACATTTTATTCATGTTCTCATTTTTCGCCTTAGCAGCACAAAAATCACGATCAGATCTTGATTTTCTGGATCAAAGAAAAAAGAAGAGTCTGCAACTTTTCGTCCATACAGTTCAAACAATTCATCCACGATTCCACTTCCAAAATGCTTCTCCACAACTCCTTGTAAGACAGCTCTCAGGTACAAAACATTTGCAGTAGGGTTGGGAAAAAGCTCTTGCTTTCCTGGAATGTTTAGTATCTCCATTCTCTGGACGTCCATATTTTCATTTGCCTTCAGCAGTGCCTTTACCTCATTGGGAAATGTGAAATATACTGGCAAGTTGAACATATGCACTTTCACTTCGTCGACTACTCCCTACAATGGATACAGTAAGGTTTTGAAAACAGCCCTTTTATTGACTCGAAAAAATTATTGGTTCAATCGTTGGACGAACCTTAATTGACTCGTGATGTCATAATTATTTAACAACTATTAATTATTTATATTAAATATTTGAACTATGAAATATATAAAAAAGAAAATGAAAAAGGACAAAAAAGCATAATATTCTAACAGTCAAAAAGAGCATGAAACATATTCATTCATGTACAATTCTTTGACAAAAAATTAGAGAAATAAATAAATGTATATAAATAAATATGTTGGAAGGTAAAAAAATAAAAATAAAAGAATGAGAATATATATATAATTATATGTCTTTTCTAGTCTTCAACCCAAATTTCAACTTCTGATTTCGCCAGTGTCTAAAACTAACTAGAATGCTAAAATCTCACCTTCTTAGCCAAGTCCATCAAGCAAGATCCTAGAACTTCACATTCTACCTCTGTGATTGTACTGGTATGAGATTCACGAATAGCATCAGGAGCAGCAGGTATAAGAAGTGCCATCAGGCCTCCATCCACGAGCTCATGTGCCCTTGCATTCAGGAATGAGTCCAAGTCCTTGGCAAATTGAGATGCATAGGCATCAAGAACTTCCCTTTTGGCACCGCCATGGTGAATCTTTCCTTTGTTCCATGCAGGAGACGTATTGTCTGTAACCTCTTTTGGCACCTTTGAAAGCCAGTGAAGCGAGTAAGATGAATAAGCAAAATGAAGGCTTGCCTTTGGGAACATGACACTGTGAAAAGAACCAGGCACTCCAGCAGCACAGTAGTGTCTTTCTGGCGGAAGTGAAGCAAAAAGTGTGTTAAAATCATTAGATACAAGGTCATTAAAGAAGACTTGAAATTCAGGTGTTAGTCCCTCTTTTTTGAATCTGTCCTCAATGGCTTCAATGATGATTTGCATTGCCACAAATGTATTTGGTCCTGTGGAGCAGCCAAAATCTGCTATGCAAAATGGATCCATAGAGGTTGAAGAAAGTTGTTTGATGTCTAGCTTTTTGTCAATTTCTTCTCTGATAATTTCTTTTGCAACTTCTGTTGCTCCTCTCTGCAACCATAAGGGAAAATAAATAAATAAATAATAGATAAGCTTTAGGACACAAGCCTTATATTACAAACCTTAAGACTTGTCGAATGATCATTGCACCATTTGCAGTGTCTATAATTTTACCGGCCCAAAGCTTGAAATCCCTTTGTCTTTAAATTAATTGAAAACAAATCTGTAAAAACCCAAAAAAAGCTACCTGATAGGATGAGTTTTGGGCATAGCTTTGAGGTCCATTTCCTCCATTATGGCACAAAGTACACGCATTTAATCTCACTATATCTCTTCCCTTGTTATGTCTTGGTTTCCCTGCCCAAATGGATGGAGTGATTTATACCAGCTAGCCATTTCCAGATAAGTGTTTGTATTTTAGCCAATTCGGTCCAGATAGCATTACGACAATTGTAATAGATAGCAACCACAAAAATGACAAGCCAA
>NW_027266178.1:0-82386 GCF_036785885.1 Coffea arabica
AACAATCTCACTACCATTCTGAATTACAAAGTATGAATGCTTCAAGATGCAACCTCATAAAAACATTGACGAGATGTATTGTAGATTCAATGACCTTATTAAGGATTTGGAGGTGTTGGAAAATGAATATTCTCTAGGTGAGAAAAAGAGAAAAATTCTGAATGCTTTATCGAAGGATTGGGAGAGTAAAATAACTACCATTGAAGAAGCCAAAGATCTAAATACCTTACCTATTGAATCTCTCATTAACTCTTTAATTTCTTATGAGCTGAAACTCATGTTCAAGGCGCAGAAGGAAAAAGATACAAAGGTGAGAAAGAATATTGGTCTAAAAGCCTCACAAGATGAAGATGATACAGCCTCCTTAGATGGAGATGACATAGAAGGTGATGACAATGATATTACACTCATCACAAGAAGCTTCAAACGAATACTCAACAAGAGGAGATTCAGAAAAGGTGGACCTAGCAATTCATTCCCAAATCAGTTCAACAACTCAAGAAACAAAGGGAAGCTAGAGTTCAACAAAAAATAAACTGATAAGTGCTTTGAATGCGGCCAACCTGGTCACTATGCAAGTGAATGTCCAGTGATGAAGAAGAAAGAAGGAAGAAAATCAAGAGTCAACAACTTTCAATTCACATGGAATGCGTGCAACTCCGATGGTGAAATTGAAGAGGAAGAAGAATCTGCTCAATTGGCTTTTATGGCCATTGGAGATGATGAGGTAACAACTTGTAACTCTCAATTTAAAAGTGATGATGAAACTGATGATAATCTTGAATCTTTCATTATAAAATTGTATGATAGTTTGAAAGAATCCTATGCTAGAAATAAGGAGTTAAAACAGAAAATTAGTTTTTTACTTCAAGATAATGCAAATCTTTTTCAACAAAATAAAAAGTTAAAAGCTGAAAATGGTTACTTCAAAAAGAGTGAGACTGCTTTACACTTCGAGATTGATAGAAAAATAAGACTTTGTGAAATGTTCAAAAATGAACAAGGGAGTTTGAAAAAAAGAATGGATGATCTTAATCAGTTGCTTCAATATAAGAAACACAACTGCTTTCAAAAGATTGCTACAAAACCTCATTTTGACATACATGGAAAAAGGTTGAATTCTAGTGCAAATGAATTTACCATTCACAGAAGAAGACAAGTTAGATTTATTAAACCTGTTCATGTAAATAATTCTTTGGTTATGTGTAATTTTTGTTGTCAAAAAGGTCACATGAAAAGTGATTGTTATGTGAGAAAGAACATGAGAAGAGGCATGAAATGCATGTGGATAGTTAGAAATGATACTAACTCTAACAAGTAGGAGATATTGGTAAGATTGATGAGATTCTTGTTCATAATTTTTTTTTTTTTTGTAATTCTCTTTTGATGTTTCTGACTCTTTGAACTGAATTTTTTCTTGATTTTTTTGACTGAATTTGTATGATGTCAAAAAGGGAGAAAAAAGAATAATGCTGATCTCATGATGATTTGCTGTGATATGTTGGTGATTGCTGTCATTTCTCTGTTTTTATTTGGAATATTGGATTCTCTGTTATTGTTGCTGGATTTTGGTAGCTGGTTTTTACTCTCATCTTATGATGACAAAAAGGGGGAAAAATGGATGCTATGTATAAGGGGGAGTTATTCTGAATTCATAAGTTTAGATGCATTGTGCGAGGGGGAGCTTATGCTTATTTGCTCAATTTTTTTTCTTTCTTCCATCTATTGTTTTGTCATCATCAAAAAGGGGGAGAATGTTGACCTTGGTTCTTAGCTTTTGATGATTACAAAACAAATGGATATTGCTAACATCTCCTCAAAAGCTTTTTCAGAAATGAAACATATCAGGTTCAAAGATTAAGCATATTTGAAAAAGTCAAAGTATGCTGAACCTGTCGGACGCTCAAGAAGATAGTAACGGACGTCCTATAATCATTGCACAACTTTGGACGCATGTTTCGGACGTCCGATAAGATCCTTCGAAGTCGACAATACTATCGGACTTTGAATATGTCTCTACCGGACGTCCGATAGAAACAAGATAATTTCTCAAATCTTTTTGTTTGCTGTCGGACGCATAAAAAGCTTGCACCGCTCGTCCAAAAGAATTGAAGAAAATCTCTTAAACTCACTGCCTGCTGTCGGACGCATAAAACAGTGCTATCGGACGTCCGACACTCCAACGGCTAGTTGACTCTTCAGCTACTTTCTATCCGTTTGAAGCATTAGTGAGGCACTTTCTTGATCCTATATGAATAGTGGTTGGTCAGATAATTCAATAAACTTTTGCACATTGAAAATACAAAAGATCTAGAGTGATTTTAGTGAGAAAATACTCTTCAAAGAAGATTTGTAGTCTTAGTGATGTGAGGTTCATTATAAGTTTTTCATTTGTGAGTGAATACTTCATGAGTGTAACTCCGTGAGGGTTGTCCTGAGAGATAGTAAAACATCCTGACTTGACCGAGTGGAGTTCGGGGCAAGGAGGAGGTGAACCTTCCTTTGTACACAAACGTGATTGTAATTCATCAACTTGAAGTAACTTGTTTGAATTAACCTACAAGCTCAAGAGGTGTTGGGTAGTTAATTGGTTTGTTATTCTTTCCTTCTTATTTACTTATTGTTACGTTTGAAATCTGTACTTTGTTTATCTCTTCTACTCACAAGCACTTGTGCTTTCTCATCAACTGCTCCATTGTGTGGTCGCCTAGAAAAGAAGATTGTTTTCGGGCCTAAAAATTGGTATCAGAGCTTGGTCTCCTAGAGATTAAGCTCAATCGGCTTTGGAGTAAAGATGACAACCAACAATGCAATATTTTTTGAAGGACATTCTGTCATTAGACCACCTATGTTTAATGGGTCAAGTTATGTGAGTTGGAAAGAAAGAATGATTATTTTTTGCAATCTATTGATATTGAATTATGATTTATTATTAGTGAAGGTCCATATGATACATCTCTTATAGATGAAAATACTCATAGATCTAGATCAAAAACAAGAAGTGAACCGACTGTTGTGGATAGAGCTCATCTCAGCTTAAATGTAAAAGCCATGAATGTGTTATATTGTGCATTAGACTCAAATGAATCTATTAGAGTCAAGGGTTGCAATTCAGCTAAAGAAATTTGGGATAAACTGAGAGAAATTCATGAAGGTAGTGAGAATGTTTGAGAACAAAAGAACTCCATTCTATTTACAAAGTATGAATCCTTCAAGATGCAACCTCATAAAAATATTGATGAGATGTATTGTAGATTCAATGACCTTATTAAGGATTTGGAGGTGTTGGAAAATGAATATTCTCTAGGTGAGAAAAAGAGAAAAATTCTGAATGCTTTATCGAAGGATTGGGAGAGTAAAATAACTACCATTGAAGAAGCCAAAGATCTAAATACCTTACCTATTGAATCTCTCATTAACTCTTTAATTTCTTATGAGCTGAAACTCATGTTCAAGGCGCAGGAGGAAAAAGATACAAAGGTGAGAAAGAATATTGGTCTAAAAGCCTCACAAGATGAAGATGATACAGCCTCCTTAGATGGAGATGACATAGAAGGTGATGACAATGATATTACACTCATCACAAGAAGCTTCAAACGAATACTCAACAAGAGGAGATTCAGAAAAGGTGGACCTAGCAATTCATTCCCAAATCAGTTCAACAACTCAAGAAACAAAGGGAAGCTAGAGTTCAACAAAAAATAAACTGATAAGTGCTTTGAATGCGGCCAACCTGGTCACTATGCAAGTGAATGTCCAGTGATGAAGAAGAAAGAAGGAAGAAAATCAAGAGTCAACAACTTTCAATTCACATGGAATGCGTGCAACTCCGATGGTGAAATTGAAGAGGAAGAAGAATCTGCTCAATTGACTTTTATGGCCATTGGAGATGATGAGGTAACAACTTGTAACTCTCAATTTAAAAGTGATGATGAAACTGATGATAATCTTGAATCTTTCATTATAAAATTGCATGATAGTTTGAAAGAATCCTATGCTAGAAATAAGGAGTTAAAACAGAAAATTAGTTTTTTATTTCAAGATAATGCAAATCTTTTTCAACAAAATAAAAAGTTGAAAGCTGAAAATGGTTACTTCAAAAAGAGTGAGACTGCTTTACACTTCGAGATTGATAGAAAAATAAGACTTTGTGAAATGTTCAAAAATGAACAAGGGAGTTTGAAAAAAAGAATGGATGATCTTAATCAGTTGCTTCAATATAAGAAACACAACTGCTTTCAAAAGATTGCTACAAAACCTCATTTTGACATACATGGAAAAAGGTTGAATTCTAGTGCAAATGAATTTACCATTCACAGAAGAAGACAAGTTAGATTTATTAAACCTGTTCATGTAAGTAATTCTTTGGTTATGTGTAATTTTTGTTGTCAAAAAGGTCACATGAAAAGTGATTGTTATGTGAGAAAGAACATGAGAAGAGGCATGAAATGCATGTGGATAGTTAGACATGATACTAACTCTAACAAGTAGGAGATGTTGGTAAGATTGATGAGATTCTTGTTCATAATTTTTTTTTTTTTGTAATTCTCTTTTGATGTTTCTGACTCTTTGAACTGAATTTTTTCTTGATTTTTTTGACTGAATTTGTATGATGTCAAAAAGGGAGAAAAAAGAATAATGCTGATCTCATGATGATTTGCTGTGATATGTTGGTGATTGCTGTCATTTCTCTGTTTTTATTTGGAATATTGGATTCTCTGTTATTGTTGCTGGATTTTGGTAGCTGGTTTTTACTCTCATCTTATGATGACAAAAAGCGAAAAAAATGGATGCTATGTATAAGGGGGAGTTATTCTGAATTCATAAGTTTAGATGCATTGTGCGAGGGGGAGCTTATGCTTATTTGCTCAATTTTTTTTCTTTCATCCATCTATTGTTTTGTCATCATCAAAAAGGGGCAGAATGTTGACCTTGGTCCTTAGTTTTTGATGATTACAAAACAAATGGATATTGCTAACATCTCCTCAAAGGCTTTTTCAGAAATGAAACATATCAGGTTCAAAGATTAATCATATTTGAAAAAGTCAGAGTATGCTGAACCTGTCGGACGCTCAAGAAGATAGTAACGGACGTCCTATAATCATTGCACAACTTTGGACGCATGTTTCGGACGTCCGATAAGATCCTTCGAAGTCGACAAAACTATCGGACGTTGAATATGTCTCTACCGGACGTCCGATAGAAACAAGATAATTTCTCAAATCTTTTTGTTTGCTGTCGGACGCATAAAAAGCTTGCACCGCTCGTCCAAAAGAATTGAAGAAAATCTCTTAAACTCACTGCCTGCTGTCGGACGCATAAAACAGTGCTATCGGACGTCCGACACTCCAACGGCTAGTTGACTCTTCAGCTACTTTCTATCCGTTTGAAGCACTAATGAGGCACTTTCTTGATCCTATATGAATAGTGGTTGGTCAGATACTTCAATAAACTTTTGCACATTGAAAATACAAAAGATCTAGAGTGATTTTAGTGAGAAAATACTCTTCAAAGAAGATTTGTAGTCTTAGTGATGTGAGATTCATTATAAGTTTTTCATTTGTGAGTGAATACTTCATGAGTGTAGCTCTGTGAGGGTTGTCCTGAGAGATAGTAAAACGTCCTGACTTGACCGAGTGGAGTTCGGGGCAAGAAGGAGGTGAACCTTCCTTTGTACACAAACGTGATTGTAATTCATCAACTTGAAGTAACTTGTTTGAATTAACCTACAAGCTCAAGAGGTGTTGGGTAGTTAATTGGTTTGTTATTCTTTCCTTCTTATTTACTTATTGTTACGTTTGAAATCTGTACTTTGTTTATCTCTTCTACTCACAAGCACTTGTGCTTTCTCATCAACTGCTCCATTGTGTGGTCGCCTAGAAAAGAAGATTGTTTTCGGGCCTAAAAATTGGTATCAGAGCTTGGTCTCCTAGAGATTAAGCTCAATCGGCTTTGGAGTAAAGATGACAACCAACAATGCAATATTTTTTGAAGGACATTCTGTCATTAGACCACCTATGTTTAATGGGTCAAGTTATGTGAGTTGGAAAGAAAGAATGATTATTTTTTGCAATCTATTGATATTGAATTATGATTTATTATTAGTGAAGGTCCATATGATACATCTCTTATAGATGAAAATACTCATAGATCTAGATCAAAAACAAGAAGTGAACCGACTGTTGTGGATAGAGCTCATCTCAGCTTAAATGTAAAAGCCATGAATGTGTTATATTGTGCATTAGACTCAAATGAATCTATTAGAGTCAAGGGTTGCAATTCAGCTAAAGAAATTTGGGATAAACTGAGAGAAATTCATGAAGGTAGTGAGAATGTTTGAGAACAAAAGAACTCCATTCTAGTTACAAAGTATGAATCCTTCAAGATGCAACCTCATAAAAATATTGATGAGATGTATTGTAGATTCAATGACCTTATTAAGGATTTGGAGGTGTTGGAAAATGAATATTCTCTAGGTGAGAAAAAGAGAAAAATTCTGAATGCTTTATCGAAGGATTGGGAGAGTAAAATAACTACCATTGAAGAAGCCAAAGATCTAAATACCTTACCTATTGAATCTCTCATTAACTCTTTAATTTCTTATGAGCTGAAACTCATGTTCAAGGCGCAGGAGGAAAAAGATACAAAGGTGAGAAAGAATATTGGTCTAAAAGCCTCACAAGATGAAGATGATACAGCCTCCTTAGATGGAGATGACATAGAAGGTGATGACAATGATATTACACTCATCACAAGAAGCTTCAAACGAATACTCAACAAGAGGAGATTCAGAAAAGGTGGACCTAGCAATTCATTCCCAAATCAGTTCAACAACTCAAGAAACAAAGGGAAGCTAGAGTTCAACAAAAAATAAACTGATAAGTGCTTTGAATGCGGCCAACCTGGTCACTATGCAAGTGAATGTCCAGTGATGAAAAAGAAAGAAGGAAGAAAATCAAGAGTCAACAACTTTCAATTCACATGGAATGCGTGCAACTCCGATGGTGAAATTGAAGAGGAAGAAGAATCTGCTCAATTGACTTTTATGGCCATTGGAGATGATGAGGTAACAACTTGTAACTCTCAATTTAAAAGTGATGATGAAACTGATGATAATCTTGAATCTTTCATTATAAAATTGCATGATAGTTTGAAAGAATCCTATGCTAGAAATAAGGAGTTAAAACAGAAAATTAGTTTTTTACTTCAAGATAATGCAAATCTTTTTCAACAAAATAAAAAGTTGAAAGCTGAAAATGGTTACTTCAAAAAGAGTGAGACTGCTTTACACTTCGAGATTGATAGAAAAATAAGACTTTGTGAAATGTTCAAAAATGAACAAGGGAGTTTGAAAAAAAGAATGGATGATCTTAATCAGTTGCTTCAATATAAGAAACACAACTGCTTTCAAAAGATTGCTACAAAACCTCATTTTGACATACATGGAAAAAGGTTGAATTCTAGTGCAAATGAATTTACCATTCACAGAAGAAGACAAGTTAGATTTATTAAACCTGTTCATGTAAGTAATTCTTTGGTTATGTGTAATTTTTGTTGTCAAAAAGGTCACATGAAAAGTGATTGTTATGTGAGAAAGAACATGAGAAGAGGCATGAAATGCATGTGGATAGTTAGACATGATACTAACTCTAACAAGTAGGAGATGTTGGTAAGATTGATGAGATTCTTGTTCATAATTTTTTTTTTTTTGTAATTCTCTTTTGATGTTTCTGACTCTTTGAACTGAATTTTTTCTTGATTTTTTTGACTGAATTTGTATGATGTCAAAAAGGGAGAAAAAAGAATAATGCTGATCTCATGATGATTTGCTGTGATATGTTGGTGATTGCTGTCATTTCTCTGTTTTTATTTGGAATATTGGATTCTCTGTTATTGTTGCTGGATTTTGGTAGCTGGTTTTTACTCTCATCTTATGATGACAAAAAGGGGAAAAAATGGATGCTATGTATAAGGGGGAGTTATTCTGAATTCATAAGTTTAGATGCATTGTGCGAGGGGGAGCTTATACTTATTTGCTCAATTTTTTTTCTTTCATCCATCTATTGTTTTGTCATCATCAAAAAGGGGCAGAATGTTGACCTTGGTCCTTAGCTTTTGATGATTACAAAACAAATGGATATTGCTAACATCTCCTCAAAGGCTTTTTCAGAAATGAAACATATCAGGTTCAAAGATTAATTATATTTGAAAAAGTCAGAGTATGCTGAACCTGTCGGACGCTCAAGAAGATAGTAACGGACGTCCTATAATCATTGCACAACTTTGGACGCATGTTTCGGACGTCCGATAAGATCCTTCGAAGTCGACAAAACTATCGGACGTTGAATATGTCTCTACCGGACGTCCGATAGAAACAAGATAATTTCTCAAATCTTTTTGTTTGCTGTCGGACGCATAAAAAGCTTGCACCGCTCGTCCAAAAGAATTGAAGAAAATCTCTTAAACTCACTGCCTGCTGTCGGACGCATAAAACAGTGCTATCGGACGTCCGACACTCCAACGGCTAGTTGACTCTTCAGCTACTTTCTATCCGTTGAAAGCATTAATGAGGCACTTTCTTGATCCTATATGAATAGTGGACGGTTAGATACTTCAATAAACTTTTGCACACTGAAGATACAAAAGATCTAGAGTGATTTTAGTAAGAAAATACTCTTCAAAGAAGATTTGTAGTCTTAGTGGTGTGAGGTTCATTATAAGCTTTTCATTTGTGAGTGAATACTTCATGAGTGTAGCTCTGTAAGGGTTGTCCTGAGAGATAGTAAAACGTCCTGGCTTGACCGAGTGGAGTTCGGGGCAAGAAGGAGGTGAACCTTCCTTTGTACACAAGAGTTATTGTAATTCATCAACTTGAATTAGCTTGTTTGAATTAACCTACAATCTCAAGAGGAGTTAGGTAGTTAATTGGTTTGTTATTCTTTCCTTCTTATTTACTTATTGTTACGTTTGAAATCTGTACTTTGTTTATCTCTTCTACTCACAAGCACTTGTGCTTTCTCATCAACTGCTCCATTGTGTGGTCGCCTAGAAAAGAAGATTGTTTTCGGGCCTAAAAATTGGTATCAGAGCTTGGTCTCCTAGAGATTAAGCTCAATCGCTTTGGAGTAAAGATGACAACCAACAATGCAATATTTTTTGAAGGACATTCTGTCATTAGACCACCTATGTTTAATGGGTCAAATTATGTGAGTTGGAAAGAAAGAATGATTATTTTTTGCAATCTATTGATATTGAATTATGATTTATTATTAGTGAAGGTCCATATGATACATCTCTTATAGATGAAAATACTCATAGATCTAGATCAAAAACAAGAAGTGAACCGACTGTTGTGGATAGAGCTCATCTCAGCTTAAATGTAAAAGCCATGAATGTGTTATATTGTGCATTAGACTCAAATGAATCTATTAGAGTCAAGGGTTGCAATTCAGCTAAAGAAATTTGGGATAAACTGAGAGAAATTCATGAAGGTAGTGAGAATGTTTGAGAACAAAAGAACTCCATTCTAGTTACAAAGTATGAATCCTTCAAGATGCAACCTCATAAAAATATTGATGAGATGTATTGTAGATTCAATGACCTTATTAAGGATTTGGAGGTGTTGGAAAATGAATATTCTCTAGGTGAGAAAAAGAGAAAAATTCTGAATGCTTTATCGAAGGATTGGGAGAGTAAAATAACTACCATTGAAGAAGCCAAAGATCTAAATACCTTACCTATTGAATCTCTCATTAACTCTTTAATTTCTTATGAGCTGAAACTCATGTTCAAGGCGCAGGAGGAAAAAGATACAAAGGTGAGAAAGAATATTGGTCTAAAAGCCTCACAAGATGAAGATGATACAGCCTCCTTAGATGGAGATGACATAGAAGGTGATGACAATGATATTACACTCATCACAAGAAGCTTCAAACGAATACTCAACAAGAGGAGATTCAGAAAAGGTGGACCTAGCAATTCATTCCCAAATCAGTTCAACAACTCAAGAAACAAAGGGAAGCTAGAGTTCAACAAAAAATAAACTGATAAGTGCTTTGAATGCGGCCAACCTGGTCACTATGCAAGTGAATGTCCAGTGATGAAGAAGAAAGAAGGAAGAAAATCAAGAGTCAACAACTTTCAATTCACATGGAATGCGTGCAACTCCGATGGTGAAATTGAAGAGGAAGAAGAATCTGCTCAATTGACTTTTATGGCCATTGGAGATGATGAGGTAACAACTTGTAACTCTCAATTTAAAAGTGATGATGAAACTGATGATAATCTTGAATCTTTCATTATAAAATTGCATGATAGTTTGAAAGAATCCTATGCTAGAAATAAGGAGTTAAAACAGAAAATTAGTTTTTTACTTCAAGATAATGCAAATCTTTTTCAACAAAATAAAAAGTTGAAAGCTGAAAATGGTTACTTCAAAAAGAGTGAGACTGCTTTACACTTCGAGATTGATAGAAAAATAAGACTTTGTGAAATGTTCAAAAATGAACAAGGGAGTTTGAAAAAAAGAATGGATGATCTTAATCAGTTGCTTCAATATAAGAAACACAACTGCTTTCAAAAGATTGCTACAAAACCTCATTTTGACATACATGGAAAAAGGTTGAATTCTAGTGCAAATGAATTTACCATTCACAGAAGAAGACAAGTTAGATTTATTAAACCTGTTCATGTAAGTAATTCTTTGGTTATGTGTAATTTTTGTTGTCAAAAAGGTCACATGAAAAGTGATTGTTATGTGAGAAAGAACATGAGAAGAGGCATGAAATGCATGTGGATAGTTAGACATGATACTAACTCTAACAAGTAGGAGATGTTGGTAAGATTGATGAGATTCTTGTTCATAATTTTTTTTTTTTTGTAATTCTCTTTTGATGTTTCTGACTCTTTGAACTGAATTTTTTCTTGATTTTTTTGACTGAATTTGTATGATGTCAAAAAGGGAGAAAAAAGAATAATGCTGATCTCATGATGATTTGCTGTGATATGTTGGTGATTGCTGTCATTTCTCTGTTTTTATTTGGAATATTGGATTCTCTGTTATTGTTGCTGGATTTTGGTAGCTGGTTTTTACTCTCATCTTATGATGACAAAAAGGGGAAAAAATGGATGCTATGTATAAGGGGGAGTTATTCTGAATTCATAAGTTTAGATGCATTGTGCGAGGGGGAGCTTATGCTTATTTGCTCAATTTTTTTTCTTTCATCCATCTATTGTTTTGTCATCATCAAAAAGGGGCAGAATGTTGACCTTGGTCCTTAGCTTTTGATGATTACAAAACAAATGGATATTGCTAACATCTCCTCAAAGGCTTTTTCAGAAATGAAACATATCAGGTTCAAAGATTAATTATATTTGAAAAAGTCAGAGTATGCTGAACCTGTCGGACGCTCAAGAAGATAGTAACGGACGTCCTATAATCATTGCACAACTTTGGACGCATGTTTCGGACGTCCGATAAGATCCTTCGAAGTCGACAAAACTATCGGACGTTGAATATGTCTCTACCGGACGTCCGATAGAAACAAGATAATTTCTCAAATCTTTTTGTTTGCTGTCGGACGCATAAAAAGCTTGCACCGCTCGTCCAAAAGAATTGAAGAAAATCTCTTAAACTCACTGCCTGCTGTCGGACGCATAAAACAGTGCTATCGGACGTCCGACACTCCAACGGCTAGTTGACTCTTCAGCTACTTTCTATCCGTTGAAAGCATTAATGAGGCACTTTCTTGATCCTATATGAATAGTGGATGGTTAGATACTTCAATAAACTTTTGCACACTGAAAATACAAAAGATTTAGAGTGATTTTAGTAAGAAAATACTCTTCAAAGAAGATTTGTAGTGTTAGTGGTGTGAGGTTCATTATAAGCTTTTCATTTGTGAGTGAATACTTCATGAGTGTAGCTCTGTAAGGGTTGTCCTGAGAGATAGTAAAACGTCCTGGCTTGACCGAGTGGAGTTCGGGGCAAGAAGGAGGTGAACCTTCCTTTGTACACAAGAGTTATTGTAATTCATCAACTTGAAGTAGCTTGTTTGAATTAACCTACAATCTCAAGAGGAGTTAGGTAGTTAATTGGTTTGTTATTCTTTCCTTCTTATTTACTTATTGTTACGTTTGAAATCTGTACTTTGTTTATCTCTTCTACTCACAAGCACTTGTGCTTTCTCATCAACTGCTCCATTGTGTGGTCGCCTAGAAAAGAAGATTGTTTTCGGGCCTAAAAATTGGTATCAGAGCTTGGTCTCCTAGAGATTAAGCTCAATCGGCTTTGGAGTAAAGATGACAACCAACAATGCAATATTTTTTGAAGGACATTCTGTCATTAGACCACCTATGTTTAATGGGTCAAATTATGTGAGTTGGAAAGAAAGAATGATTATTTTTTGCAATCTATTGATATTGAATTATTGTGGCGGCCCCACTTCCCCCTAAGGCGAACCAAAGGGTTGGCGGGTCGCCTGCCTAGCTCTCGCCAGGACTCACTCACTCTAGCAACTAATATCACCAAACATAAATTGAAAATAAAACCTTACTCCTCGAGCAAGTTAAGTACTTAAATAAATCATACAATTCAACTTATACAACCCGAAAATACAATTCCAAGTACCAACGAAAACATCGAGTTTAAAATACTTAATTTACAATTTAAAGTTCCTAATCCAGGGCACAGAAGCACCACAGGATTCACATTTTCCCAAAGGCACAAGAAAATCATCCAAAAGATATTAAAGTATCTCCCAAGTGCAATTACAAAAGTGGGCATTCAAAATATCACATTTCTTTTCTAGTTCTTCAAAACTTCATGCATTTCAGAACCTGTCAAGGAAATCAAATTGGAAGGGATGAGCCAACAGCTCAGTGGTGCCTCGTAACATGCAATTCACATAGGGCAATTTAACAAGTACAAATGGACAAGCAAGCAATTAACAATTTAGGAAAACGAAATAACATGACAAGAAAAGGATACGGGGCTCTCAGGAGCCAAAGTCCTTGCGCTCGATCAGGTAATTTATAGTAGTTGACACTCCGTCAACTTTCACTACCTAATCTCCATGTAGACATTTTCCCTAATCTACACGTCTCCTAGCAACGACTTCCCCCTTATTTTCGGGCCCGACTCCAGCACGAATTTTCCAAGCACTTTTACCAAGACGGCAGAGAGGTACCTCCCACTCTAATAGAGCGTGGTACGTACATCCGTTTGGTTTATTTAGTCGACGAGACCACGCTCCAATCGACCTTGCAACACTCGTACTTGTGGCATTTCACGCAATCACATAGCATATAATATTTCATGATATCTCTAGCAAGTACTTTTAACAAGTAGTTCAACTAGCAGTTAAACACAATTCACGCAAGAGACACTCACCTTAAGTGAAGTGTCTAGAATTCCAAACTTTGATCGAGATTGTGCCCTTCACCAACTCCTAAAAACATACAAATAATTCACGTAAATTTCTACTTTTGAGTTGGCGAGTTTACTCAAGCCTTCTAGCATTTAATTTCACTCAAAAATCCCAAACTAGTATTAATCGTTTTTCTCAAAGTGAAATCCACAAATAGGTTTCTTTAAAACCCAAAAACTTGCTAAATTCGTCAAATATTCCAACATCCGAGTTCTAGAATCACATAAGCCATTTAACACCAATTTTGTGTCACAAGTTGAGAAAAATCACATTTTAACAATTTAGAGGAAATTTCCCCTCAAATTTTTCCCAAACATATCTTGGGAAATTCCTTTAAGAGGCAATCATATAAACCAAGTAAAACTAGTCATTAGAATTTCTATAAAATAGAAACTCCTTAAGTTTGCCAAATTCCATGACCAACTTAGTCCAATGATTTTCATGAAGGTAAAAACTTGAGTTTTTAGAAAAATTTCCAGATTTGACAAATTCCTCAAAATAGGGCATTTGGTCTAATAAAATTCAAGGTTATCAACTCAAAGTAGACCTAGTAACATCGGTTAATGCTAGAAAACATTTTCGGGGCAACTTTGGTCCACATTTAATCAAAATGAAATCCAAACGTCAAAATCATTTCTAATTTCAAACAAAATTTCTGTTTTGGTAGCCTCGTGAAGAATAACATTTTGGCCCACTTTTGAACGTAAACTTTACTAGATTTTGTCCCCAAATGGAGCTATACACACCCCTTAACTAAACACAAGTCAAATTGGGTTCATGTTAACGTGAAAATCATTCAACATGTCTCATGCAAAGCTGGAAAAATTTTCAAGTGCATTTGGTACAAGCAGTCCATTTTGTCTTCAATTTGTCCAAAATTTTTCAACTACTCAAAGGCTACATTTTTACCCAAACAATACTTCACATATAGGTTAACATGTTTACAGCTCAAATGGTTCAAAAACTTGTCAAAACCAAACCCCAAATTCGCCCAAAAATCTGGAAATTTCCAGAATTTTTCAGACAACTCAAGGGCATTTTTCTCTTTGATTTTTCAATGAAATTTCCTATTGTACCAAAGCTGCATTTTCACCAAAACTACTCTACACATATAGGTGAACATATACATGATTTAAATGGCTCAATAACTTCACAAAATCCAGCTCAAAATTTCGGGTAAAAATGGAAGAAAAACAGGCCTGCTGGTTCGGTTGCAGAGCAGAATTTTTCTCTTCTTTTTGATCAACCATTTCCAACTTATAATTCATACTTTAAGTCCCTAACAATCACCACTAACTAGTCTAGCCCCCAAACAAACAATCCAGTTCATTACCTAAGCGAAATTTGCAAAACACCAACAAGTACAAATCTGGAAAATTTTCCTTTCTCTCGGCAGCACCCCAGCTTCATTCTAAAAACATTTTCCCAACATTTAACCACCACAAAACACACATATAAACACATAAAACACCTCTAGCTTCATCAATCATTAGCTTAGAGGATCAGCAACCCAACATGTTTCACCAATACAAGCTAAAACTTCAAGAACCAAAAGCTGCAACAAATCTGAAATTTTGGCTAAGGGGGTGAAGCGGAAGTTTTTGGGTTACCTTTGGTGGTTGTTTACTAGCTAAATGAAGTGCCTAGTTCCCCAAGTTTGCTCCTAGAATCACTGAGGTCAGTCGGCACCCCTTGCACTCTGTTTTTCTCCCGGTCAGACCTCCCACAGCAGCAACCCAGCAGCAAACGTTAAGGTGAAGAGAAGCTTGGTCTGGGGTTTTGAGTTAGCTTGGAAGGTTCTGTGGTTGGAGGAAAGAAAAATGGCAACTGGTTTCTCCTTCTCCCCTGGTCTGATGCAACGCCGGCAGCAGCCGCAGCGATCTTCCTCCTCCTTGCTTGGTCGAGACAGCAGCCAAGAATGGAGGTGGAAGCTGGAAATGGAAGCTTGAAGGTTGTGGTGTGAATGGCTGAGGATGGAAGGCTGTTAGAAGCTTGGAATGGCAGCGGTCTCTGCTTCTTCTTGCACCAGAGGAATGAGCTTGAAGAGAAGAGAAACGGCTGGTAGTTGGTGATAAGATGGGTTGAAAATGAAGGTAAGCTAGAGTATAGGTTTGAAGACTTTTTGGGCATGCCATTAATGGTGGAAAAATTTTGAATTGAATCGCGTTTACGCGCGAGAATTTTATCTACTGGTAGAAATTCCTCATCTAGCATTTTCTCAACTGAATTATACATTTTTATAACCTCTACATATCATACAGTTCAACTTAGAGCTATATTGCGTATGGGAGTGCGAAAATTCAACTTAATGTTTAGCCGAACGCGAACCGTCAAATAAATTTTAAAAATTCATGTAAATTAAAATATAACATTTATATAAGTGAAAACATCATTAATAATATAAATACACATTTTTAAATATAAATTCATATTATTTAATAATTTTCAAAGTTTAAATAATATTTATTTTAATTTTCAGAAATTAATGAAATTTTGAGATCCTCACATCCTTCCCCCCTTAAAAGAATTTTGTCCTCAAAATTCTTACCTGTTCAAGCAAATAACTCTGGGTATTGATCCTTCATGTCCTTCTCTACCTCCCAAGTTGCCTCCTCGACGTCGTGATTTCTCCACAAGATTTTGATTAAAGCAATCTTCTTATTTCTCAATTCTTTAATTTCTCGGTCCAAAATCTTAACTGGTCGCTTCTCATAAGTCAAAGACTCGTCTACTTCAACGTCATCTAATAGAATCACATGACTTGGGTCGGGATGATATTTCTTGAGCATAGATACGTGGAAGACATTATGAATCCTGCTCATGCTAGAAGGTAAATCCAGCTGATAAGCCACTTTTCCAACTCGTTTAAGAACTTCAAAGGGTCCAATGTACCTCGGCTTTAATTTCTTTCCCTTTTTGGATATTACCCCTCCTTTCATAGGTTTTACTCTTAGAAAGACTTTATCTCCTACTTCAAATTCTAAGTCTTTTCTTCGGTGATCTGCGTAACTCTTTTGCCGACTTTGAGCAGTTTGAAGTCTCTCCTTAACCAGTTTAACTTTCTCATAAGCTTCTTCGATCCATGGGATAGCTGTCGGATCTAAAACTTTCTTCTCTCCTACTTCATCCCAATGAATAGGGGATCGACACCTTCTACCATAAAGCGCCTCATACGGTGCCATTTGGATTGAAGCCTGATAACTGTTATTATAAGCAAACTCTGCCAACGTCATGTACTGGCTCCAACTCCCTCCGAAATCTAATATACAGGATCTTAACATGTCCTCTAGGGTTTGTATGGTCCTCTCCGACTGTCCATCTGTTTGTGGATGATACGCAGTGCTCAACTTCAACTTAGTTCCCAACGTTTCCTGAAATTTCTGCCAAAAGCGGGAAACGAATCTAGGGTCTCGATCGGAGACTATACTTACAGGAATCCCATGCAATCTCATAATTTCTTCTGTGTACAACTTGGCTAATTTCTCTAAAGAGTAACTCATATTCACCGGTAAGAAATGTGCAGATTTAGTAAGCCTATCCACTATCACCCAAACCGCATCATGTCCCCTTTGACTTCTAGGTAATCCCGTCACAAAATCCATGGTAATATGCTCCCATTTCCACTCAGGGATTTCTAAAGGTTGTAACAAACCAGAAGGCTTTTGATGTTCTGCCTTAACCTGCTGACATACTAGGCAAGTCTGTACAAATTTCGCCACATCCCTTTTTAAGCCATCCCACCAATAAAGCCCTTTCACATCTTGATACATCTTGTTAACTCCAGGGTGAATAGTATACTTGGACCGATGTGACTCTTCTAGAATTTCTCTTTTCAAACTTTCTTCACTAGGTACTACTATTCGATCCCTAAATCTCAAAATGCCTTCAGGTCCTAGCTTAAAATCTAGGGTTTCCCCCTTTCTCACTTTCTCCAAATAACCTTGTACTACCGGATCCTTCCCTTGAGCCTCCTTAATTCTTTCTAACAAAGGGGATTTTAAGGATAGATTTCCAAATAAGATTTTCAACTTTTCTAAACGAGGATTCCAACCACTCGCTTCTTCTAACATATCCCATTCTCTCACCATTAGACCCGCTACTTGAGTCCTTCTACTTAGTGCATCTGCAACCACATTTGCTTTCCCAGGGTGATAATTGATTGAACAATCATAATCCTCAAGAAATTCTACCCAACGCCTCTGTCGCAAGTTCAACTCCTTTTGTGAAAACAAGTACTTAAGGCTCTTATGGTCGGTGAATACCTCAAATGTCACCCCATACAAGTAATGTCTCCACTTCTTCAAAGCAAAAATAACAGCGGCTAACTCTAGATCATGGGTCGGATAATTCATCTCATGGGGTTTCAATTTCCTAGAAGCATAGGCCACAACTTTTCCCTTTTGCATTAAAACACAGCCTAACCCTTCTTTAGAAGCATCGGAATATACTACATACCCATCAACTCCCTCAGGTAGGGCTAACACTGGAGCCGTAGTCAATCGCCTCTTCAATTCTTGAAAGCTCGCTTCACATTTAGGGCTCCAAATGAACTTATGGTTTTTCTTAGTTAACTCCGTCATTGGCCCAGCAATTTTTGAGAAATCTTTTATAAAACGACGGTAATATCCTGCCAATCCCAAGAAACTTCTAATTTCAGTTGGATTCTCTGGTTGTTTCCACAAAGTAACTGCCTCCACTTTAGTTGGATCCACTGCAATTCCATTCTTAGAAATTCTATGACCCAGAAAAGAAATTTCGTCCAGCCAAAATTCACACTTACTGAACTTAGCGTAAAGCTTGTGTTCCCTCAACACTTGTAAAACTATCTCCAAGTGCTTGGCGTGATCGTCTCGGGTCTTAGAATATACTAGAATATCATCTATGAATACCACCACAATTTGGTCCAGATATTTCTTAAAGATTCTCTGCATTAGATCCATGAAAGCAGCTGGGGCATTGGTTAACCCAAAAGGCATTACCGCAAACTCAAAGTGCCCATATCTAGAATTAAAAGCAGTCTTAGGTATGTCTTCCTTTTTAATCCTCAATTGATAGTACCCTTGTCTCAAATCTAACTTAGAGTACACCACCGATCCTTGCAATTGATCAAATAATCCATCAATCAAGGGCAAAGGGTACTTATTCTTAATAGTCACCTCATTCAAACCTCGATAGTCAATGCACAATCTCAAACTCCCGTCCTTTTTCTTTACAAACAAAACTGGAGCTCCCCACGGTGAGTCACTTTCCTTAATAAAACCTCTTTCTAGTAGGTCCTGCAACTGGAGCTTTAGTTCTTTCAACTCCGCAGGAGCCATTCTATAAGGAGTCTTCGAAATTGGGGCTACTCCTGGAACCAAGTCAATCTTAAACTCTATCTCCCTTTCAGGTGGCAAAGATGTTAATTCTTCCGGGAAGACATCGGGAAAATCTCGCACGATTGGCACATCTTCTAATTTCACTTGGTCATTAGGGGCGTTAATTAAGAAAGCTAAGAAACCCTGAGCTCCCTTGTGAAGCATTTTCCTAGCTCGAATCCCTGAAATCAAAGCAGACGAAGCTAATCTACCCCTTATATCTAACTTGAGAGTTGCCTCACCTGGGATGCAAAATTCCACCACTTTAGATCTACAATCTAGCTTAGCATGGTGGGAAGACAAAAAGTCCATTCCTATAATCACATCATACCCTTTAAGGTCCAAACTCACCAAGTCAACTAGCATTTTTCGCTCCCCAACCCAAAATTCACACTCCTTATACACTAAACTAGTGAGCATGCTCTTATTACCCGTAGGAGTCCTAACTTCCAAATCATAGGGTAATCGTACAGGTTTTACATCAATTCCACACATAAAAGCAGGATTAACAAACGAATGAGTCGCACCGGGATCAATTAAAACCTTAGCTAATCGATGAAAGATTGGAAGTGTACCTTCGACTACCTCCGAAGGGTCAGGTGTAGGTTGACTATCTAGGGCATAAACCCTGGCCGGGACCTTTGGCCGACTCCCTCCAGAAGCAGTTTGTCTAGAACTTGTGGCACCTCCTTGGCTTCCCCCATTCTCGGAAATCCTAGGACAATTGGCAATTTGGTGCTCAGCACTTCCACACTTGAGGCACTTGCCATCCTTTCTCCAGCACTCATTTGCAGTATGATTGGCTTTTCCACAGTAACCACAGGTTATCTGAGGGGTTGACACTTGTACACCTTGTGGAGCACTCCTAGGGGGCCCCCTTCCACTTTGACCTCCTCTCACTCCAGATCCTCTCGCCCCAGGGCCTCTAGCTCCAGCACCCCTTGCTAAAGCACCTCTCGATGCACTAGGGTTATTCACTACCCCAGTTCCTCTACCCATCTTAGGCGGTGGGGCACTTGTAGAAATTGGGTCCCTGCTACCACTAGGGGCATTCCTTTTCCTAGCAAAGAATGACCTAGATTGGGCTCTAGCCGTCTCAAACCTCTGAGCTTTCTCTACGGCATCACTATACGTGTTAATTTGAGCAGTGGCTAGTCCCTCTTGAATCTCCACATTGAGCTCTTGCACAAATCTTCTAATGCGTCTCTGCTCAGTGGCTATCAGGTCAGGGGCATATCGGGCTAATTTAGTAAAGTTGGTTTCATACTCTGCTACACTCATGGCCCCTTGTTTGCACTTAATAAAGTCATCCTCCCTTTTCTCTTGGACTAGAGGTGGAAGAAATTTGGCATTAAACTCACGGGTGAAGTTTGCCCAAGTACTAGGGGTACGGTCTCTATCCCACTTATCCTTAATTAGATTCCACCAAGACCGTGCAGCTCCTTCAAATTGAAATGACGCAAAAGTCACTTTCCGCGTCTCAGTGTAATCCAATGTGGCAAAAATATCAGATATTCTCTCCCACCATCCCTCAGCTATTTCAGGCTCTGGCCCACCTTGAAACTTAGGCGGCCCAAACTTTAGGAACCTCTCCAAAGCCCTATCTTCAGCATCTAACTGCCCACCAGGTTGTTGATGCACTGGTCCAGGACCTTGACGGTCTGTCAAACGTTCTAGCACTTCGGTTATCCTATTAATAGCGGTGGCCATTTGATCTCCGCCCCTGCCCTCGGGTCCCCGATTTTGGTTCACTTCCGACGCTCTATCGCCCCCTTGATCACGAAGGGGTTCAGCCCGTCTCCCTCGACCTCGACCTCGACTTCGGCGTTGACCTCTACCACGGGGATCCATACCTAGTTATGCCTAATGCAAAACAAGAAGTAAGTATACAAAAATTTACGCAAAGTTTAAAGAGCAACGCAGGAAAATTGCATAAAATTGAGGAACAAAGCAGAAAATTATGCCAAATGAAGATCAACTTGAGGGCGATAAAAATAACCACAACTAACACATATATTAACATTCGAAATTCCTACAATTAGCATTTCGTTGGGATTTTACAAAAATATAGCACAAAGGTGCTACAAGGTGCAACCAGTCATTCATAATCAAAAGAAGTGCAATCACCACAAAAGCAAGCCATACAGTTACAAAAATACAATGGCCCAAGAGTTAGCACCATCCCAACCAATGTTTACAAATTACAAGTCAAAAGAGAGTCTAACTAAGCCTAGTCCTCAGCGGGACCATCAGATGGATTCCCCTCATCAGGATCCTCTTCTGGATCCTCCTCTGGATCCTCCTCCGGATCCTCCTCCGGGTCCTCCTCCGGATCCTCCTCAGCACTAGGAGCTACCTCTGAGGCCTCGTCCATCACCTCATCCACCAGCATGGTAGCATCCGCTAGTATCCCAAAAGCTCGCTCACGAACCATGTCTCTCATCCTAGCCACGCTATCCCTTGCTCTCTGCAGCTCCTCACGGTCTGCCTCAGCCCTAGCTCTCTCCTCTAACACCCTTCCAGTCAGCTCTGTTACCCTATTCTGCAGATGAGTCACCATGGCACCTAACTCATCCACGTCCTGAATCAGGGCCAGATTGGAATTCACCAACTGGCGACGCTCATCGTCTATAGCCAGAACCAAGGTGTTGGGGTAAGAAAAGGTCAACCTACAGTCACACCTAGGAACCCTGGTGTCGGGCGAGTACTGACCACGAGCTCCACCACCCTGAACTTGGTAAAATATAGGCCTAAGAGGTGGCGCGTGACCATTCACGTGCCCGTTACCATTAGCAGCATGTCCGTTTCCATTAGGGTTCTCCATACCTACAAAACAGCCAAAACTTTCAAAGTTAAACCTTAGCACCATTAACTTGATCAATTATCACTTAAAATATATCTAAGTATCTCATTCCTTTTTCTAGGAATAAAATACCTAACAATTCTCCCAAATACGTTCTAACCTAAGGCTCTGATACCACCTGTGACAGTTCTCAGGGTCACATCACGGGGTACCTATCAGCTTGCCACCCGCACGCGGGCATCCCCTACGGAGAGTTTCGCTTCGTGACTCTTCACGAACGAGAGGCTCGGGGCTTTTTCAGACGAAGGACTTAAAGTCCCAACTGTCGGCATATGGCTCTGATACCACCTGTGGCGGCCCCACTTCCCCCTAAGGCGAACCAAAGGGTTGGCGGGTCGCCTGCCTAGCTCTCGCCAGGACTCACTCACTCTAGCAACTAATATCACCAAACATAAATTGAAAATAAAACCTTACTCCTCGAGCAAGTTAAGTACTTAAATAAATCATACAATTCAACTTATACAACCCGAAAATACAATTCCAAGTACCAACGAAAACATCGAGTTTAAAATACTTAATTTACAATTTAAAGTTCCTAATCCAGGGCACAGAAGCACCACAGGATTCACATTTTCCCAAAGGCACAAGAAAATCATCCAAAAGATATTAAAGTATCTCCCAAGTGCAATTACAAAAGTGGGCATTCAAAATATCACATTTCTTTTCTAGTTCTTCAAAACTTCATGCATTTCAGAACCTGTCAAGGAAATCAAATTGGAAGGGATGAGCCAACAGCTCAGTGGTGCCTCGTAACATGCAATTCACATAGGGCAATTTAACAAGTACAAATGGACAAGCAAGCAATTAACAATTTAGGAAAACGAAATAACATGACAAGAAAAGGATACGGGGCTCTCAGGAGCCAAAGTCCTTGCGCTCGATCAGGTAATTTATAGTAGTTGACACTCCGTCAACTTTCACTACCTAATCTCCATGTAGACATTTTCCCTAATCTACACGTCTCCTAGCAACGACTTCCCCCTTATTTTCGGGCCCGACTCCAGCACGAATTTTCCAAGCACTTTTACCAAGACGGCAGAGAGGTACCTCCCACTCTAATAGAGCGTGGTACGTACATCCGTTTGGTTTATTTAGTCGACGAGACCACGCTCCAATCGACCTTGTAACACTCGTACTTGTGGCATTTCACGCAATCACATAGCATATAATATTTCATGATATCTCTAGCAAGTACTTTTAACAAGTAGTTCAACTAGCAGTTAAACACAATTCACGCAAGAGACACTTACCTTAAGTGAAGTGTCTAGAATTCCAAACTTTGACCGAGATTGTGCCCTTCACCAACTCCTAAAAACATACAAATAATTCACGTAAATTTCTACTTTTGAGTTGGCGAGTTTACTCAAGCCTTCTAGCATTTAATTTCACTCAAAAATCCCAAACTAGTATTAATCGTTTTTCTCAAAGTGAAATCCACAAATAGGTTTCTTTAAAACCCAAAAACTTGCTAAATTCGTCAAATATTCCAACATCCGAGTTATAGAATCACATAAGCCATTTAACACCAATTTTGTGTCACAAGTTGAGAAAAATCACATTTTAACAATTTAGAGGAAATTTCCCCTCAAATTTTTCCCAAACATATCTTGGGAAATTCCTTTAAGAGGCAATCATATAAACCAAGTAAAACTAGTCATTAGAATTTCTATAAAATAGAAACTCCTTAAGTTTGCCAAATTCCATGACCAACTTAGTCCAATGATTTTCATGAAGGTAAAAACTTGAGTTTTTAGAAAAATTTCCAGATTTGACAAATTCCTCAAAATAGGGCATTTGGTCTAATAAAATTCAAGGTTATCAACTCAAAGTAGACCTAGTAACATCGGTTAATGCTAGAAAACATTTTCGGGGCAACTTTGGTCCACATTTAATCAAAATGAAATCCAAACGTCAAAATCATTTCTAATTTCAAACAAAATTTCTGTTTTGGTAGCCTCGTGAAGAATAACATTTTGGCCCACTTTTGAACGTAAACTTTACTAGATTTTGTCCCCAAATGGAGCTATACACACCCCTTAACTAAACACAAGTCAAATTGGGTTCATGTTAACGTGAAAATCATTCAACATGTCTCATGCAAAGCTGGAAAAATTTTCAAGTGCATTTGGTACAAGCAGTCCATTTTGTCTTCAATTTGTCCAAAATTTTTCAACTACTCAAAGGCTACATTTTTACCCAAACAATACTTCACATATAGGTTAACATGTTTACAGCTCAAATGGTTCAAAAACTTGTCAAAACCAAACCCCAAATTCGCCCAAAAATCTGGAAATTTCCAGAATTTTTCGGACAACTCAAGGGCATTTTTCTCTTTGATTTTTCAATGAAATTTCCTATTGTACCAAAGCTGCATTTTCACCAAAACTACTCTACACATATAGGTGAACATATACATGATTTAAATGGCTCAATAACTTCACAAAATCCAGCTCAAAATTTCGGGTAAAAATGGAAGAAAAACAGGCCTGCTGGTTCGGTTGCAGAGCAGAATTTTTCTCTTCTTTTTGATCAACCATTTCCAACTTATAATTCATACTTTAAGTCCCTAACAATCACCACTAACTAGTCTAGCCCCCAAACAAACAATCCAGTTCATTACCTAAGCGAAATTTGCAAAACACCAACAAGTACAAATCTGGAAAATTTTCCTTTCTCTCGGCAGCACCCCAGCTTCATTCTAAAAACATTTTCCCAACATTTAACCACCACAAAACACACATATAAACACATAAAACACCTCTAGCTTCATCAATCATTAGCTTAGAGGATCAGCAACCCAACATGTTTCACCAATACAAGCTAAAACTTCAAGAACCAAAAGCTGCAACAAATCTGAAATTTTGGCTAAGGGGGTGAAGCGGAAGTTTTTGGGTTACCTTTGGTGGTTGTTTACTAGCTAAATGAAGTGCCTAGTTCCCCAAGTTTGCTCCTAGAATCACTGAGGTCAGTCGGCACCCCTTGCACTCTGTTTTTCTCCCGGTCAGACCTCCCACAGCAGCAACCCAGCAGCAAACGTTAAGGTGAAGAGAAGCTTGGTCTGGGGTTTTGAGTTAGCTTGGAAGGTTCTGTGGTTGGAGGAAAGAAAAATGGCAACTGGTTTCTCCTTCTCCCCTGGTCTGATGCAACGCCGGCAGCAGCCGCAGCGATCTTCCTCCTCCTTGCTTGGTCGAGACAGCAGCCAAGAATGGAGGTGGAAGCTGGAAATGGAAGCTTGAAGGTTGTGGTCTGAATGGCTGAGGATGGAAGGCTGTTAGAAGCTTGGAATGGCAGCGGTCTCTGCTTCTTCTTGCACCAGAGGAACGAGCTTGAAGAGAAGAGAAACGGCTGGTAGTTGGTGATAAGATGGGTTGAAAATGAAGGTAAGCTAGAGTATAGGTTTGAAGACTTTTTGGGCATGCCATTAATGGTGGAAAAATTTTGAATTGAATCGCGTTTACGCGCGAGAATTTTATCTACTGGTAGAAATTCCTCATCTAGCATTTTCTCAACTGAATTATACATTTTTATAACCTCTACATATCATACAGTTCAACTTAGAGCTATATTGCGTATGGGAGTGCGAAAATTCAACTTAATGTTTAGCCGAACGCGAACCGTCAAATAAATTTTAAAAATTCATGTAAATTAAAATATAACATTCATATAAGTGAAAACATCATTAATAATATAAATACACATTTTTAAATATAAATTCATATTATTTAATAATTTTCAAAGTTTAAATAATATTTATTTTAATTTTCAGAAATTAATGAAATTTTGAGATCCTCACAATTATGATTTATTATTAGTGAAGGTCCATATGATACATCTCTTATAGATGAAAATACTCATAGATCTAGATCAAAAACAAGAAGTGAACCGACTGTTGTGGATAGAGCTCATCTCAGCTTAAATGTAAAAGCCATGAATGTGTTATATTGTGCATTAGACTCAAATGAATCTATTAGAGTCAAGGGTTGCAATTCAGCTAAAGAAATTTGGGATAAACTGAGAGAAATTCATGAAGGTAGTGAGAATGTTTGAGAACAAAAGAACTCCATTCTAGTTACAAAGTATGAATCCTTCAAGATGCAACCTCATAAAAATATTGATGAGATGTATTGTAGATTCAATGACCTTATTAAGGATTTGGAGGTGTTGGAAAATGAATATTCTCTAGGTGAGAAAAAGAGAAAAATTCTGAATGCTTTATCGAAGGATTGGGAGAGTAAAATAACTACCATTGAAGAAGCCAAAGATCTAAATACCTTACCTATTGAATCTCTCATTAACTCTTTAATTTCTTATGAGCTGAAACTCATGTTCAAGGCGCAGGAGGAAAAAGATACAAAGGTGAGAAAGAATATTGGTCTAAAAGTCTCACAAGATGAAGATGATACAGCCTCCTTAGATGGAGATGACATAGAAGGTGATGACAATGATATTACACTCATCACAAGAAGCTTCAAACGAATACTCAACAAGAGGAGATTCAGAAAAGGTGGACCTAGCAATTCATTCCCAAATCAGTTCAACAACTCAAGAAACAAAGGGAAGCTAGAGTTCAACAAAAAATAAACTGATAAGTGCTTTGAATGCGGCCAACCTGGTCACTATGCAAGTGAATGTCCAGTGATGAAGAAGAAAGAAGGAAGAAAATCAAGAGTCAACAACTTTCAATTCACATGGAATGCGTGCAACTCCGATGGTGAAATTGAAGAGGAAGAAGAATCTGCTCAATTGACTTTTATGGCCATTGGAGATGATGAGGTAACAACTTGTAACTCTCAATTTAAAAGTGATGATGAAACTGATGATAATCTTGAATCTTTCATTATAAAATTGCATGATAGTTTGAAAGAATCCTATGCTAGAAATAAGGAGTTAAAACAGAAAATTAGTTTTTTATTTCAAGATAATGCAAATCTTTTTCAACAAAATAAAAAGTTGAAAGCTGAAAATGGTTACTTCAAAAAGAGTGAGACTGCTTTACACTTCGAGATTGATAGAAAAATAAGACTTTGTGAAATGTTCAAAAATGAACAAGGGAGTTTGAAAAAAAGAATGGATGATCTTAATCAGTTGCTTCAATATAAGAAACACAACTGCTTTCAAAAGATTGCTACAAAACCTCATTTTGACATACATGGAAAAAGGTTGAATTCTAGTGCAAATGAATTTACCATTCACAGAAGAAGACAAGTTAGATTTATTAAACCTGTTCATGTAAATAATTCTTTGGTTATGTGTAATTTTTGTTGTCAAAAAGGTCACATGAAAAGTGATTGTTATGTGAGAAAAAACATGAGAAGAGGCATGAAATGCATGTGGATAGTTAGACATGATACTAACTCTAACAAGTACGAGATGTTGGTAAGATTGATGAGATTCTTGTTCATAATTTTTTTTTTTTGTAATTCTCTTTTGATGTTTCTGACTCTTTGAACTGAATTTTTTCTTGATTTTTTTGACTGAATTTGTATGATGTCAAAAAGGGAGAAAAAAGAATAATGCTGATCTCATGATGATTTGCTGTGATATGTTGGTGATTGCTGTCATTTCTCTGTTTTTATTTGGAATATTGGATTCTCTGTTATTGTTGCTGGATTTTGGTAGCTGGTTTTTACTCTCATCTTATGATGACAAAAAGGGGAAAAAATGGATGCTATGTATAAGGGGGAGTTATTCTGAATTCATAAGTTTAGATGCATTGTGCGAGGGGGAGCTTATGCTTATTTGCTCAATTTTTTTTCTTTCATCCATCTATTGTTTTGTCATCATCAAAAAGGGGCAGAATGTTGACCTTGGTCCTTAGCTTTTGATGATTACAAAACAAATGGATATTGCTAACATCTCCTCAAAGGCTTTTTCAGAAATGAAACATATCAGGTTCAAAGATTAATCATATTTGAAAAAGTCAAAGTATGCTGAACCTGTCGGACGCTCAAGAAGATAGTAACGGACGTCCTATAATCATTGCACAACTTTGGACGCATGTTTCGGACGTCCGATAAGATCCTTCGAAGTCGACAAAACTATCGGACGTTGAATATGTCTCTACCGGACGTCCGATAGAAACAAGATAATTTCTCAAATCTTTTTGTTTGCTGTCGGACGCATAAAAAGCTTGCACCGCTCGTCCAAAAGAATTGAAGAAAATCTCTTAAACTCACTGCCTGCTGTCGGACGCATAAAACAGTGCTATCGGACGTCCGACACTCCAACGGCTAGTTGACTCTTCAGCTACTTTCTATCCGTTGAAAGCATTAATGAGGCACTTTCTTGATCCTATATGAATAGTGGATGGTTAGATACTTCAATAAACTTTTGCACACTGAAGATACAAAAGATCTAGAGTGATTTTAGTAAGAAAATACTCTTCAAAGAAGATTTGTAGTCTTAGTGGTGTGAGGTTCATTATAAGCTTTTCATTTGTGAGTGAATACTTCATGAGTGTAGCTCTGTAAGGGTTGTCCTGAGAGATAGTAAAACGTCCTGGCTTGACCGAGTGGAGTTCGGGGCAAGAAGGAGGTGAACCTTCCTTTGTACACAAGAGTTATTGTAATTCATCAACTTGAAGTAGCTTGTTTGAATTAACCTACAATCTCAAGAGGAGTTAGGTAGTTAATTGGTTTGTTATTCTTTCCTTCTTATTTACTTATTGTTACGTTTGAAATCTGTACTTTGTTTATCTCTTCTACTCACAAGCACTTGTGCTTTCTCATCAACTGCTCCATTGTGTGGTCGCCTAGAAAAGAAGATTGTTTTCGGGCCTAAAAATTGGTATCAGAGCTTGGTCTCCTAGAGATTAAGCTCAATCGGCTTTGGAGTAAAGATGACAACCAACAATGCAATATTTTTTGAAGGACATTCTGTCATTAGACCATCTATGTTTAATGGGTCAAATTATGTGAGTTGGAAAGAAAGAATGATTATTTTTTGCAATCTATTGATATTGAATTATGATTTATTATTAGTGAAGGTCCATAAGATACATCTCTTATAGATGAAAATACTCATAGATCTAGATCAAAAACAAGAAGTGAACCGACTGTTGTGGATAGAGCTCATCTCAGCTTAAATGTAAAAGCCATGAATGTGTTATATTGTGCATTAGACTCAAATGAATCTATTAGAGTCAAGGGTTGCAATTCAGCTAAAGAAATTTGGGATAAATTGAGAGAAATTCATGAAGGTAGTGAGAATGTTTGAGAACAAAAGAACTCCATTCTAGTTACAAAGTATGAATCCTTCAAGATGCAACCTCATAAAAATATTGATGAGATGTATTGTAGATTCAATGACCTTATTAAGGATTTGGAGGTGTTGGAAAATGAATATTCTCTAGGTGAGAAAAAGAGAAAAATTCTGAATGCTTTATCGAAGGATTGGGAGAGTAAAATAACTACCATTGAAGAAGCCAAAGATCTAAATACCTTACCTATTGAATCTCTCATTAACTCTTTAATTTCTTATGAGCTGAAACTCATGTTCAAGGCGCAGGAGGAAAAAGATACAAAGGTGAGAAAGAATATTGGTCTAAAAGCCTCACAAGATGAAGATGATACAGCCTCCTTAGATGGAGATGACATAGAAGGTGATGATAATGATATTACACTCATCACAAGAAGCTTCAAACGAATACTCAACAAGAGGAGATTCAGAAAAGGTGGACCTAGCAATTCATTCCCAAATCAGTTCAACAACTCAAGAAACAAAGGGAAGCTAGAGTTCAACAAAAAATAAACTGATAAGTGCTTTGAATGCGGCCAACCTGGTCACTATGCAAGTGAATGTCCAGTGATGAAGAAGAAAGAAGGAAGAAAATCAAGAGTCAACAACTTTCAATTCACATGGAATGCGTGCAACTCCGATGGTGAAATTGAAGAGGAAGAAGAATCTGCTCAATTGGCTTTTATGGCCATTGGAGATGATGAGGTAACAACTTGTAACTCTCAATTTAAAAGTGATGATGAAACTGATGATAATCTTGAATCTTTCATTATAAAATTGCATGATAGTTTGAAAGAATCCTATGCTAGAAATAAGGAGTTAAAACAGAAAATTAGTTTTTTATTTCAAGATAATGCAAATCTTTTTCAACAAAATAAAAAGTTGAAAGCTGAAAATGGTTACTTCAAAAAGAGTGAGACTGCTTTACACTTCGAGATTGATAGAAAAATAAGACTTTGTGAAATGTTCAAAAATGAACAAGGGAGTTTGAAAAAAAGAATGGATGATCTTAATCAGTTGCTTCAATATAAGAAACACAACTGCTTTCAAAAGATTGCTACAAAACCTCATTTTGACATACATGGAAAAAGGTTGAATTCTAGTGCAAATGAATTTACCATTCACAGAAGAAGACAAGTTAGATTTATTAAACCTGTTCATGTAAATAATTCTTTGGTTATGTGTAATTTTTGTTGTCAAAAAGGTCACATGAAAAGTGATTGTTATGTGAGAAAGAACATGAGAAGAGGCATGAAATGCATGTGGATAGTTAGACATGATACTAACTCTAACAAGTAGGAGATGTTGGTAAGATTGATGAGATTCTTGTTCATAATTTTTTTTTTTTGTAATTCTCTTTTGATGTTTCTGACTCTTTGAACTGAATTTTTTCTTGATTTTTTTGACTGAATTTGTATGATGTCAAAAAGGGAGAAAAAAGAATAATGCTGATCTCATGATGATTTGCTGTGATATGTTGGTGATTGCTGTCATTTCTCTGTTTTTATTTGGAATATTGGATTCTCTGTTATTGTTGCTGGATTTTGGTAGCTGGTTTTTACTCTCATCTTATGATGACAAAAAGGGGAAAAAATGGATGCTATGTATAAGGGGGAGTTATTCTGAATTCATAAGTTTAGATGCATTGTGCGAGGGGGAGCTTATGCTTATTTGCTCAATTTTTTTTCTTTCATCCATCTATTGTTTTGTCATCATCAAAAAGGGGCAGAATGTTGACCTTGGTCCTTAGCTTTTGATGATTACAAAACAAATGGATATTGCTAACATCTCCTCAAAGGCTTTTTCAGAAATGAAACATATCAGGTTCAAAGATTAATCATATTTGAAAAAGTCAGAGTATGCTGAACCTGTCGGACGCTCAAGAAGATAGTAACGGACGTCCTATAATCATTGCACAACTTTGGACGCATGTTTCGGACGTCCGATAAGATCCTTCGAAGTCGACAAAACTATCGGACGTTGAATATGTCTCTACCGGACGTCCGATAGAAACAAGATAATTTCTCAAATCTTTTTGTTTGCTGTCGGACGCATAAAAAGCTTGCACCGCTCGTCCAAAAGAATTGAAGAAAATCTCTTAAACTCACTGCCTGCTGTCGGACGCATAAAACAGTGCTATCGGACGTCCGACACTCCAATGGCTAGTTGACTCTTCAGCTACTTTCTATCCGTTGAAAGCATTAATGAGGCACTTTCTTGATCCTATATGAATAGTGGATGGTTAGATACTTCAATAAACTTTTGCACACTGAAGATACAAAAGATCTAGAGTGATTTTAGTAAGAAAATACTCTTCAAAGAAGATTTGTAGTCTTAGTGGTGTGAGGTTCATTATAAGCTTTTCATTTGTGAGTGAATACTTCATGAGTGTAGCTCTGTAAGGGTTGTCCTGAGAGATAGTAAAACGTCCTGGCTTGACCGAGTGGAGTTCGGGGCAAGAAGGAGGTGAACCTTCCTTTGTACACAAGAGTTATTGTAATTCATCAACTTGAAGTAGCTTGTTTGAATTAACCTACAATCTCAAGAGGAGTTAGGTAGTTAATTGGTTTGTTATTCTTTCCTTCTTATTTACTTATTGTTACGTTTGAAATCTGTACTTTGTTTATCTCTTCTACTCACAAGCACTTGTGCTTTCTCATCAACTGCTCCATTGTGTGGTCGCCTAGAAAAGAAGATTGTTTTCGGGCCTAAAAATTGGTATCAGAGCTTGGTCTCCTAGAGATTAAGCTCAATCGGCTTTGGAGTAAAGATGACAACCAACAATGCAATATTTTTTGAAGGACATTCTGTCATTAGACCATCTATGTTTAATGGGTCAAATTATGTGAGTTGGAAAGAAAGAATGATTATTTTTTGCAATCTATTGATATTGAATTATGATTTATTATTAGTGAAGGTCCATAAGATACATCTCTTATAGATGAAAATACTCATAGATCTAGATCAAAAACAAGAAGTGAACCGACTGTTGTGGATAGAGCTCATCTCAGCTTAAATGTAAAAGCCATGAATGTGTTATATTGTGCATTAGACTCAAATGAATCTATTAGAGTCAAGGGTTGCAATTCAGCTAAAGAAATTTGGGATAAATTGAGAGAAATTCATGAAGGTAGTGAGAATGTTTGAGAACAAAAGAACTCCATTCTAGTTACAAAGTATGAATCCTTCAAGATGCAACCTCATAAAAATATTGATGAGATGTATTGTAGATTCAATGACCTTATTAAGGATTTGGAGGTGTTGGAAAATGAATATTCTCTAGGTGAGAAAAAGAGAAAAATTCTGAATGCTTTATCGAAGGATTGGGAGAGTAAAATAACTACCATTGAAGAAGCCAAAGATCTAAATACCTTACCTATTGAATCTCTCATTAACTCTTTAATTTCTTATGAGCTGAAACTCATGTTCAAGGCGCAGGAGGAAAAAGATACAAAGGTGAGAAAGAATATTGGTCTAAAAGCCTCACAAGATGAAGATGATACAGCCTCCTTAGATGGAGATGACATAGAAGGTGATGATAATGATATTACACTCATCACAAGAAGCTTCAAACGAATACTCAACAAGAGGAGATTCAGAAAAGGTGGACCTAGCAATTCATTCCCAAATCAGTTCAACAACTCAAGAAACAAAGGGAAGCTAGAGTTCAACAAAAAATAAACTGATAAGTGCTTTGAATGCGGCCAACCTGGTCACTATGCAAGTGAATGTCCAGTGATGAAGAAGAAAGAAGGAAGAAAATCAAGAGTCAACAACTTTCAATTCACATGGAATGCGTGCAACTCCGATGGTGAAATTGAAGAGGAAGAAGAATCTGCTCAATTGGCTTTTATGGCCATTGGAGATGATGAGGTAACAACTTGTAACTCTCAATTTAAAAGTGATGATGAAACTGATGATAATCTTGAATCTTTCATTATAAAATTGCATGATAGTTTGAAAGAATCCTATGCTAGAAATAAGGAGTTAAAACAGAAAATTAGTTTTTTATTTCAAGATAATGCAAATCTTTTTCAACAAAATAAAAAGTTGAAAGCTGAAAATGGTTACTTCAAAAAGAGTGAGACTGCTTTACACTTCGAGATTGATAGAAAAATAAGACTTTGTGAAATGTTCAAAAATGAACAAGGGAGTTTGAAAAAAAGAATGGATGATCTTAATCAGTTGCTTCAATATAAGAAACACAACTGCTTTCAAAAGATTGCTACAAAACCTCATTTTGACATACATGGAAAAAGGTTGAATTCTAGTGCAAATGAATTTACCATTCACAGAAGAAGACAAGTTAGATTTATTAAACCTGTTCATGTAAATAATTCTTTGGTTATGTGTAATTTTTGTTGTCAAAAAGGTCACATGAAAAGTGATTGTTATGTGAGAAAGAACATGAGAAGAGGCATGAAATGCATGTGGATAGTTAGACATGATACTAACTCTAACAAGTAGGAGATGTTGGTAAGATTGATGAGATTCTTGTTCATAATTTTTTTTTTTTGTAATTCTCTTTTGATGTTTCTGACTCTTTGAACTGAATTTTTTCTTGATTTTTTTGACTGAATTTGTATGATGTCAAAAAGGGAGAAAAAAGAATAATGCTGATCTCATGATGATTTGCTGTGATATGTTGGTGATTGCTGTCATTTCTCTGTTTTTATTTGGAATATTGGATTCTCTGTTATTGTTGCAGGATTTTGGTAGCTGGTTTTTACTCTCATCTTATGATGACAAAAAGGGGAAAAAATGGATGCTATGTATAAGGGGGAGTTATTCTGAATTCATAAGTTTAGATGCATTGTGCGAGGGGGAGCTTATGCTTATTTGCTCAATTTTTTTTCTTTCATCCATCTATTGTTTTGTCATCATCAAAAAGGGGCAGAATGTTGACCTTGGTCCTTAGCTTTTGATGATTACAAAACAAATGGATATTGCTAACATCTCCTCAAAGGCTTTTTCAGAAATGAAACATATCAGGTTCAAAGATTAATCATATTTGAAAAAGTCAGAGTATGCTGAACCTGTCGGACGCTCAAGAAGATAGTAACGGACGTCCTATAATCATTGCACAACTTTGGACGCATGTTTCGGACGTCCGATAAGATCCTTCGAAGTCGACAAAACTATCGGACGTTGAATATGTCTCTACCGGACGTCCGATAGAAACAAGATAATTTCTCAAATCTTTTTGTTTGCTGTCGGACGCATAAAAAGCTTGCACCGCTCGTCCAAAAGAATTGAAGAAAATCTCTTAAACTCACTGCCTGCTGTCGGACGCATAAAACAGTGCTATCGGACGTCCGACACTCCAATGGCTAGTTGACTCTTCAGCTACTTTCTATCCGTTGAAAGCATTAATGAGGCACTTTCTTGATCCTATATGAATAGTGGATGGTTAGATACTTCAATAAACTTTTGCACACTGAAGATACAAAAGATCTAGAGTGATTTTAGTAAGAAAATACTCTTCAAAGAAGATTTGTAGTCTTAGTGGTGTGAGGTTCATTATAAGCTTTTCATTTGTGAGTGAATACTTCATGAGTGTAGCTCTGTAAGGGTTGTCCTGAGAGATAGTAAAACGTCCTGGCTTGACCGAGTGGAGTTCGGGGCAAGAAGGAGGTGAACCTTCCTTTGTACACAAGAGTTATTGTAATTCATCAACTTGAAGTAGCTTGTTTGAATTAACCTACAATCTCAAGAGGAGTTAGGTAGTTAATTGGTTTGTTATTCTTTCCTTCTTATTTACTTATTGTTACGTTTGAAATCTGTACTTTGTTTATCTCTTCTACTCACAAGCACTTGTGCTTTCTCATCAACTGCTCCATTGTGTGGTCGCCTAGAAAAGAAGATTATTTTCGGGCCTAAAAATTGGTATCAGAGCTTGGTCTCCTAGAGATTAAGCTCAATCGGCTTTGGAGTAAAGATGACAACCAACAATGCAATATTTTTTGAAGGACATTCTGTCATTAGACCACCTATGTTTAATGGGTCAAATTATGTGAGTTGGAAAGAAAGAATGATTATTTTTTGCAATCTATTGATATTGAATTATGATTTATTATTAGTGAAGGTCCATAAGATACATCTCTTATAGATGAAAATACTCATAGATCTAGATCAAAAACAAGAAGTGAACCGACTGTTGTGGATAGAGCTCATCTCAGCTTAAATGTAAAAGCCATGAATGTGTTATATTGTGCATTAGACTCAAATGAATCTATTAGAGTCAAGGGTTGCAATTCAGCTAAAGAAATTTGGGATAAATTGAGAGAAATTCATGAAGGTAGTGAGAATGTTTGAGAACAAAAGAACTCCATTCTAGTTACAAAGTATGAATCCTTCAAGATGCAACCTCATAAAAATATTGATGAGATGTATTGTAGATTCAATGACCTTATTAAGGATTTGGAGGTGTTGGAAAATGAATATTCTCTAGGTGAGAAAAAGAGAAAAATTCTGAATGCTTTATCGAAGGATTGGGAGAGTAAAATAACTACCATTGAAGAAGCCAAAGATCTAAATACCTTACCTATTGAATCTCTCATTAACTCTTTAATTTCTTATGAGCTGAAACTCATGTTCAAGGCGCAGGAGGAAAAAGATACAAAGGTGAGAAAGAATATTGGTCTAAAAGCCTCACAAGATGAAGATGATACAGCCTCCTTAGATGGAGATGACATAGAAGGTGATGACAATGATATTACACTCATCACAAGAAGCTTCAAACGAATACTCAACAAGAGGAGATTCAGAAAAGGTGGACCTAGCAATTCATTCCCAAATCAGTTCAACAACTCAAGAAACAAAGGGAAGCTAGAGTTCAACAAAAAATAAACTGATAAGTGCTTTGAATGCGGCCAACCTGGTCACTATGCAAGTGAATGTCCAGTGATGAAGAAGAAAGAAGGAAGAAAATCAAGAGTCAACAACTTTCAATTCACATGGAATGCGTGCAACTCCGATGGTGAAATTGAAGAGGAAGAAGAATCTGCTCAATTGGCTTTTATGGCCATTGGAGATGATGAGGTAACAACTTGTAACTCTCAATTTAAAAGTGATGATGAAACTGATGATAATCTTGAATCTTTCATTATAAAATTGCATGATAGTTTGAAAGAATCCTATGCTAGAAATAAGGAGTTAAAACAGAAAATTAGTTTTTTATTTCAAGATAATGCAAATCTTTTTCAACAAAATAAAAAGTTGAAAGCTGAAAATGGTTACTTCAAAAAGAGTGAGACTGCTTTACACTTCGAGATTGATAGAAAAATAAGACTTTGTGAAATGTTCAAAAATGAACAAGGGAGTTTGAAAAAAAGAATGGATGATCTTAATCAGTTGCTTCAATATAAGAAACACAACTGCTTTCAAAAGATTGCTACAAAACCTCATTTTGACATACATGGAAAAAGGTTGAATTCTAGTGCAAATGAATTTACCATTCACAGAAGAAGACAAGTTAGATTTATTAAACCTGTTCATGTAAATAATTCTTTGGTTATGTGTAATTTTTGTTGTCAAAAAGGTCACATGAAAAGTGATTGTTATGTGAGAAAGAACATGAGAAGAGGCATGAAATGCATGTGGATAGTTAGACATGATACTAACTCTAACAAGTAGGAGATGTTGGTAAGATTGATGAGATTCTTGTTCATAATTTTTTTTTTTTGTAATTCTCTTTTGATTTTTCTGACTCTTTGAACTGAATTTTTTCTTGATTTTTTTGACTGAATTTGTATGATGTCAAAAAGGGAGAAAAAAGAATAATGCTGATCTCATGATGATTTGCTGTGATATGTTGGTGATTGCTGTCATTTCTCTGTTTTTATTTGGAATATTGGATTCTCTGTTATTGTTGCAGGATTTTGGTAGCTGGTTTTTACTCTCATCTTATGATGACAAAAAGGGGAAAAAATGGATGCTATGTATAAGGGGGAGTTATTCTGAATTCATAAGTTTAGATGCATTGTGCGAGGGGGAGCTTATGCTTATTTGCTCAATTTTTTTTCTTTCATCCATCTATTGTTTTGTCATCATCAAAAAGGGGCAGAATGTTGACCTTGGTCCTTAGCTTTTGATGATTACAAAACAAATGGATATTGCTAACATCTCCTCAAAGGCTTTTTCAGAAATGAAACATATCAGGTTCAAAGATTAATCATATTTGAAAAAGTCAGAGTATGCTGAACCTGTCGGACGCTCAAGAAGATAGTAACGGACGTCCTATAATCATTGCACAACTTTGGACGCATGTTTCGGACGTCCGATAAGATCCTTCGAAGTCGACAAAACTATCGGACGTTGAATATGTCTCTACCGGACGTCCGATAGAAACAAGATAATTTCTCAAATCTTTTTGTTTGCTGTCGGACGCATAAAAAGCTTGCACCGCTCGTCCAAAAGAATTGAAGAAAATCTCTTAAACTCACTGCCTGCTGTCGGACGCATAAAACAGTGCTATCGGACGTCCGACACTCCAACGGCTAGTTGACTCTTCAGCTACTTTCTATCCGTTGAAAGCATTAATGAGGCACTTTCTTGATCCTATATGAATAGTGGACGGTTAGATACTTCAATAAACTTTTGCACACTGAAGATACAAAAGATCTAGAGTGATTTTAGTGAGAAAATACTCTTCAAAGAAGATTTGTAGTCTTAGTGATATGAGGTTCATTATAAGTTTTTCATTTGTGAGTGAATACTTCACGAGTGTAACTCTGTGAGGGTTGTCCTGAGAGATAGTAAAACATCCTGACTTGACCGAGTGGAGTTCGGGGCAAGGAGGAGATGAACCTTCCTTTGTACACAAACGTGATTGTAATTCATCAACTTGAAGTAACTTGTTTGAATTAACCTACAATCTCAAGAGGAGTTAGGTAGTTAATTGGTTTGTTATTCTTTCCTTCTTATTTACTTATTGTTACGTTTGAAATCTGTACTTTGTTTATCTCTTCTACTCACAAGCACTTGTGCTTTCTCATCAACTGCTCCATTGTGTGGTCGCCTAGAAAAGAAGATTGTTTTCGGGCCTAAAAATTGGTATCAGAGCTTGGTCTCCTAGAGATTAAGCTCAATCGGCTTTGGAGTAAAGATGACAACCAACAATGCAATATTTTTTGAAGGACATTCTGTCATTAGACCACCTATGTTTAATGGGTCAAATTATGTGAGTTGGAAAGAATGAATGATTATTTTTTGCAATCTATTGATATTGAATTATGATTTATTATTAGTGAAGGTCCATATGATACATCTCTTATAGATGAAAATACTCATAGATCTAGATCAAAAACAAGAAGTGAACCGACTGTTGTGGATAGAGCTCATCTCAGCTTAAATGTAAAAGCCATGAATGTGTTATATTGTGCATTAGACTCAAATGAATCTATTAGAGACAAGGGTTGCAATTCAGCTAAAGAAATTTGGGATAAACTGAGAGAAATTCATGAAGGTAGTGAGAATGTTTGAGAACAAAAGAACTCCATTCTAGTTACAAAGTATGAATCCTTCAAGATGCAACCTCATAAAAACATTGATGAGATGTATTGTAGATTCAATGACCTTATTAAGGATTTGGAGGTGTTGGAAAATGAATATTGTCTAGGTGAGAAAAAGAGAAAAATTCTGAATGCTTTATCGAAGGATTGGGAGAGTAAAATAACTACCATTGAAGAATCCAAAGATCTAAATACCTTACCTATTGAATCTCTCATTAACTCTTTAATTTCTTATGAGCTGAAACTCATGTTCAAGGCGCAGGAGGAAAAAGATACAAAGGTGAGAAAGAATATTGGTATAAAAGCCTCACAAGATGAAAATGATACAGCCTCCTTAGATGGAGATGACATAGAAGGTGATGACAATGATATTACACTCATCACAAGAAGCTTCAAACGAATACTCAACAAGAGGAGATTCAGAAAAGGTGGACCTAGCAATTCATTCCCAAATCAGTTCAACAACTCAAGAAACAAAGGGAAGCTAGAGTTCAACAAAAAATAAACTGATAAGTGCTTTGAATGCGGCCAACCTGGTCACTATGCAAGTGAATGTCCAGTGATGAAGAAGAAAGAAGGAAGAAAATCAAGAGTCAACAACTTTCAACTCACATGGAATGCGTGCAACTCCGATGGTGAAATTGAAGAGGAAGAAGAATCTGCTCAATTGGCTTTTATGGCCATTGGAGATGATGAGGTAACAACTTGTAACTCTCAATTTAAAAGTGATGATGAAACTGATGATAATCTTGAATCTTTCATTATAAAATTGCATGATAGTTTGAAAGAATCCTATGCTAGAAATAAGGAGTTAAAACAGAAAATTAGTTTTTTACTTCAAGATAATGCAAATCTTTTTCAACAAAATAAAAAGTTGAAAGCTGAAAATGGTTACTTCAAAAAGAGTGAGACTGCTTTACACTTCGAGATTGATAGAAAAATAAGACTTTGTGAAATGTTCAAAAATGAACAAGGGAGTTTGAAAAAAAGAATGGATGATCTTAATCAGTTGCTTCAATATAAGAAACACAACTGCTTTCAAAAGATTGCTACAAAACCTCATTTTGACATACATGGAAAAAGGTTGAATTCTAGTGCAAATGAATTTACCATTCACAGAAGAAGACAAGTTAGATTTATTAAACCTGTTCATGTAAATAATTCTTTGGTTATGTGTAATTTTTGTTGTCAAAAAGGTCACATGAAAAGTGATTGTTATGTGAGAAAGAACATGAGAAGAGGCATGAAATGCATGTGGATAGTTAGACATGATACTAACTCTAACAAGTAGGAGATGTTGGTAAGATTGATGAGATTCTTGTTCATAATTTTTTTTTTTTGTAATTCTCTTTTGATGTTTCTGACTCTTTGAACTGAATTTTTTCTTGATTTTTTTGACTGAATTTGTATGATGTCAAAAAGGGAGAAAAAAGAATAATGCTGATCTCATGATGATTTGCTGTGATATGTTGGTGATTGCTGTCATTTCTCTGTTTTTATTTGGAATATTGGATTCTCTATTATTGTTGCAGGATTTTGGTAGCTGGTTTTTACTCTCATCTTATGGTGACAAAAAGGGGAAAAAATGGATGCTATGTATAAGGGGGAGTTATTCTGAATTCATAAGTTTATATGCATTGTGCGAGGGGGAGCTTATGCTTATTTGCTCAATTTTTTTTCTTTCTTCCATCTATTGTTTTGTCATCATCAAAAAGGGGCAGAATGTTGACCTTGGTCCTTAGCTTTTGATGATTACAAAACAAATGGATATTGCTAACATCTTCTCAAAGGCTTTTTCAGAAATGAAACATATCAGGTTCAAAGATTAATCATATTTGAAAAAGTCAGAGTATGCTGAACCTGTCGGACGCTCAAGAAGATAGTAACGGACGTCCTATAATCATTGCACAACTTTGGACGCATGTTTCGGACGTCCGATAAGATCCTTCGAAGTCGACAAAACTATCGGACGTTGAATATGTCTCTACCGGACGTCCGATAGAAACAAGATAATTTCTCAAATCTTTTTGTTTGCTGTCGGACGCATAAAAAGCTTGCACCGCTCGTCCAAAAGAATTGAAGAAAATCTCTTAAACTCACTGCCTGCTGTCGGACGCATAAAACAGTGCTATCGGACGTCCGACACTCCAACGGCTAGTTGACTCTTCAGCTACTTTCTATCCGTTGAAAGCATTAATGAGGCACTTTCTTGATCCTATATGAATAGTGGATGGTTAGATACTTCAATAAACTTTTGCACACTGAAGATACAAAAGATCTAGAGTGATTTTAGTAAGAAAATACTCTTCAAAGAAGATTTGTAGTCTTAGTGGTGTGAGGTTCATTATAAGCTTTTCATTTGTGAGTGAATACTTCATGAGTGTAGTTCTGTAAGGGTTGTCCTGAGAGATAGTAAAACGTCCTGGTTTGACCGAGTGGAGTTCGGGACAAGAAGGAGGTGAACCTTCCTTTGTACACAAGAGTTATTGTAATTCATCAACTTGAAGTAGCTTATTTGAATTAACCTACAATCTCAAGAGGAGTTAGGTAGTTAATTGGTTTGTTATTCTTTCCTTCTTATTTACTTATTGTTACGTTTGAAATCTGTACTTTGTTTATCTCTTCTACTCACAAGCACTTGTGCTTTCTCATCAACTGCTCCATTGTGTGGTCGCCTAGAAAAGAAGATTGTTTTCGGGCCTAAAAATTGGTATCAGAGCTTGGTCTCCTAGAGATTAAGCTCAATCGGCTTTGGAGTAAAGATGACAACCAACAATGCAATATTTTTTGAAGGACATTCTGTCATTAGACCACCTATGTTTAATGGGTCAAATTATGTGAGTTGGAAAGAATGAATGATTATTTTTTGCAATCTATTGATATTGAATTATGATTTATTATTAGTGAAGGTCCATATGATACATCTCTTATAGATGAAAATACTCATAGATCTAGATCAAAAACAAGAAGTGAACCGACTGTTGTGGATAGAGCTCATCTCAGCTTAAATGTAAAAGCCATGAATGTGTTATATTGTGCATTAGACTCAAATGAATCTATTAGAGACAAGGGTTGCAATTCAGCTAAAGAAATTTGGGATAAACTGAGAGAAATTCATGAAGGTAGTGAGAATGTTTGAGAACAAAAGAACTCCATTCTAGTTACAAAGTATGAATCCTTCAAGATGCAACCTCATAAAAACATTGATGAGATGTATTGTAGATTCAATGACCTTATTAAGGATTTGGAGGTGTTGGAAAATGAATATTGTCTAGGTGAGAAAAAGAGAAAAATTCTGAATGCTTTATCGAAGGATTGGGAGAGTAAAATAACTACCATTGAAGAATCCAAAGATCTAAATACCTTACCTATTGAATCTCTCATTAACTCTTTAATTTCTTATGAGCTGAAACTCATGTTCAAGGCGCAGGAGGAAAAAGATACAAAGGTGAGAAAGAATATTGGTATAAAAGCCTCACAAGATGAAAATGATACAGCCTCCTTAGATGGAGATGACATAGAAGGTGATGACAATGATATTACACTCATCACAAGAAGCTTCAAACGAATACTCAACAAGAGGAGATTCAGAAAAGGTGGACCTAGCAATTCATTCCCAAATCAGTTCAACAACTCAAGAAACAAAGGGAAGCTAGAGTTCAACAAAAAATAAACTGATAAGTGCTTTGAATGCGGCCAACCTGGTCACTATGCAAGTGAATGTCCAGTGATGAAGAAGAAAGAAGGAAGAAAATCAAGAGTCAACAACTTTCAACTCACATGGAATGCGTGCAACTCCGATGGTGAAATTGAAGAGGAAGAAGAATCTGCTCAATTGGCTTTTATGGCCATTGGAGATGATGAGGTAACAACTTGTAACTCTCAATTTAAAAGTGATGATGAAACTGATGATAATCTTGAATCTTTCATTATAAAATTGCATGATAGTTTGAAAGAATCCTATGCTAGAAATAAGGAGTTAAAACAGAAAATTAGTTTTTTACTTCAAGATAATGCAAATCTTTTTCAACAAAATAAAAAGTTGAAAGCTGAAAATGGTTACTTCAAAAAGAGTGAGACTGCTTTACACTTCGAGATTGATAGAAAAATAAGACTTTGTGAAATGTTCAAAAATGAACAAGGGAGTTTGAAAAAAAAATTGGATGATCTTAATCAGTTGCTTCAATATAAGAAACACAACTGCTTTCAAAAGATTGCTACAAAACCTCATTTTGACATACATGCAAAAAGGTTGAATTCTAGTGCAAATGAATTTACCATTCACAGAAGAAGACAAGTTAGATTTATTAAACCTGTTCATGTAAATAATTCTTTGGTTATGTGTAATTTTTGTTGTCAAAAAGGTCACATGAAAAGTGATTGTTATGTGAGAAAGAACATGAGAAGAGGCATGAAATGCATGTGGATAGTTAGACATGATACTAACTCTAACAAGTAGGAGATGTTGGTAAGATTGATGAGATTCTTGTTCATAATTTTTTTTTTTGTAATTCTCTTTTGATTTTTCTGACTCTTTGAACTGAATTTTTTCTTGATTTTTTTGACTGAATTTGTATGATGTCAAAAAGGGAGAAAAAAGAATAATGCTGATCTCATGATGATTTGCTGTGATATGTTGGTGATTGCTGTCATTTCTCTGTTTTTATTTGGAATATTAGATTCTCTGTTATTGTTGCAGGATTTTGGTAGCTGGTTTTTACTCTCATCTTATGATGACAAAAAGAGAAAAAAATGGATGCTATGTATAAGGGGGAGTTATTCTGAATTCATAAGTTTAGATGCATTGTGCGAGGGGGAGCTTATGCTTATTTGCTCAATTCTTTTTCTTTCTTCCATCTATTGTTTTGTCATCATCAAAAAGGGGCAGAATGTTGACCTTGGTCCTTAGCTTTTGATGATTACAAAACAAATGGATATTGCTAACATCTCCTCAAAGGGTTTTTCGGAAATGAAACATATCAGGTTCAAAGATTAATCATATTTGAAAAAGTCAGAGTATGCTGAACCTGTCGGACGCTCAAGAAGATAGTAACGGACGTCCTATAATCATTGCACAACTTTGGACGCATGTTTCGGACGTCCGATAAGATCCTTCGAAGTCGACAAAACTATCGGACGTTGAATATGTCTCTACCGGACGTCCGATAGAAACAAGATAATTTCTCAAATCTTTTTGTTTGCTGTCGGACGCATAAAAAGCTTGCACCGCTCGTCCAAAAGAATTGAAGAAAATCTCTTAAACTCACTGCCTGCTGTCGGACGCATAAAACAGTGCTATCGGACGTCCGACACTCCAACGGCTAGTTGACTCTTCAGCTACTTTCTATCCGTTGAAAGCATTAATGAGGCACTTTCTTGATCCTATATGAATAGTGGATGGTTAGATATACTTCAATAAACTTTTGCACACTGAAGATACAAAAGATCTAGAGTGATTTTAGTAAGAAAATACTCTTCAAAGAAGATTTGTAGTCTTAGTGGTGTGAGGTTCATTATAAGCTTTTCATTTGTGAGTGAATACTTCATGAGTGTAACTCTGTAAGGGTTGTCCTGAGAGATAGTAAAACGTCCTGGTTTGACCGAGTGGAGTTCGGGGCAAGAAGGAGGTGAACCTTCCTTTGTACACAAGAGTTATTGTAATTCATCAACTTGAAGTAGCTTGTTTGAATTAACCTACAATCTCAAGACGAGTTAGGTAGTTAATTGGTTTGTTATTCTTTCCTTCTTATTTACTTATTGTTACGTTTGAAATTTGTACTTTGTTTATCTCTTCTACTCACAAGCACTTGTGCTTTCTCATCAACTGCTCCATTGTGTGGTCGCCTAGAAAAGAAGATTTTTTTCGGGCCTAAAAATTGGTATCAGAGCTTGGTCTCCTAGAGATTAAGCTCAATCGGCTTTGGAGTAAAGATGACAACCAACAATGCAATATTTTTTGAAGGACATTCTGTCATTAGACCACCTATGTTTAATGGGTCAAATTATGTGAGTTGGAAAGAAAGAATGATTATTTTTTGCAATCTATTGATATTGAATTATGATTTATTATTAGTGAAGGTCCATATGATACATCTCTTATAGATGAAAATACTCATAGATCTAGATCAAAAACAAGAAGTGAACCGACTGTTGTGGATAGAGCTCATCTCAGCTTAAATGTAAAAGCCATGAATGTGTTATATTGTGCATTAGACTCAAATGAATCTATTAGAGTCAAGGGTTGCAATTCAGGTAAAGAAATTTGGGATAAACTGAGAGAAATTCATGAAGGTAGTGAGAATGTTTGAGAACAAAAGAACTCCATTCTAGTTACAAAGTATGAATCCTTCAAGATGCAACCTCATAAAAACATTGATGAGATGTATTGTAGATTCAATGACCTTATTAAGGATTTGGAGGTGTTGGAAAATGAATATTCTCTAGGTGAGAAAAAGAGAAAAATTCTGAATGTTTTATCGAAGGATTGGGAGAGTAAAATAACTACCATTGAAGAATCCAAAGATCTAAATACCTTACCTATTGAATCTCTCATTAACTCTTTAATTTCTTATGAGCTGAAACTCATGTTCAAGGCGCAGGAGGAAAAAGATACAAAGGTGAGAAAGAATATTGGTCTAAAAGCCTCACAAGATGAAGATGATACAGCCTCCTTAGATGGAGATGACATAGAAGGTGATGACAATGATATTACACTCATCACAAGAAGCTTCAAACGAATACTCAACAAGAGAAGATTCAGAAAAGGTGGACCTAGCAATTCATTCCCAAATCAGTTCAACAACTCAAGAAACAAAGGGAAGCTAGAGTTCAACAAAAAATAAACTGATAAGTGCTTTGAATGCGGCCAACCTGGTCACTATGCAAGTGAATGTCCAGTGATGAAGAAGAAAGAAGGAAGAAAATCAAGAGTCAACAACTTTCAATTCACATGGAATGCGTGCAACTCCGATGGTGAAATTGAAGAGGAAGAAGAATCTGCTCAATTGGCTTTTATGGCCATTGGAGATGATGAGGTAACAACTTGTAACTCTCAATTTAAAAGTGATGATGAAACTGATGATAATCTTGAATCTTTCATTATAAAATTGCATGATAGTTTGAAAGAATCCTATGCTAGAAATAAGGAGTTAAAACAGAAAATTAGTTTTTTACTTCAAGATAATGCAAATCTTTTTCAACAAAATAAAAAGTTGAAAGCTGAAAATGGTTACTTCAAAAAGAGTGAGACTGCTTTACACTTCGAGATTGATAGAAAAATAAGAATTTGTGATATGTTCAAAAATGAACAAGGGAGTTTGAAAAAAAGAATGGATGATCTTAATCAGTTGCTTCAATATAAGAAACACAACTGCTTTCAAAAGATTGCTACAAAACCTCATTTTGACATACATGGAAAAAGGTTGAATTCTAGTGCAAATGAATTTACCATTCACAGAAGAAGACAAGTTAGATTTATTAAACCTGTTCATGTAAATAATTCTTTGGTTATGTGTAATTTTTGTTGTCAAAAAGGTCACATGAAAAGTGATTGTTATGTGAGAAAGAACATGAGAAGAGGCATGAAATGCATGTGGATAGTTAGACATGATACTAACTCTAACAAGTAGGAGATGTTGGTAAGATTGATGAGATTCTTGTTCATAATTTTTTTTTTGTAATTCTCTGTTGATGTTTCTGACTCTTTGAACTGAATTTTTTCTTGATTTTTTTGACTGAATTTGTATGATGTCAAAAATGGAGAAAAAAGAATAATGCTGATCTCATGATGATTTGCTGTGATATGTTGGTGATTGCTGTCATTTCTCTGTTTTTATTTGGAATATTGGATTCTCTGTTATTGTTGCTGGATTTTGGTAGCTGGTTTTTACTCTCATCTTATGATGACAAAAAGGGGAAAAAATGGATACTATGTATAAGGGGGAGTTATTCTGAATTCATAAGTTTAGATGCATTGTGCGAGGGGGAGCTTATGCTTATTTGCTCAATTTTGTTTTCTTTCTTCCATCTATTGTTTTGTCATCATCAAAAAGGGGCAGAATGTTGACCTTGGTCCTTAGCTTTTGATGATTACAAAACAAATGGATATTGCTAACATCTCCTCAAAGGGTTTTTCGGAAATGAAACATATCAGGTTCAAAGATTAATCATATTTGAAAAAGTCAGAGTATGCTGAACCTGTCGGACGCTCAAGAAGATAGTAACGGACGTCCTATAATCATTGCACAACTTTGGACGCATGTTTCGGACGTCCGATAAGATCCTTCGAAGTCGACAAAACTATCGGACGTTGAATATGTCTCTACCGGACGTCCGATAGAAACAAGATAATTTCTCAAATCTTTTTGTTTGCTGTCGGACGCATAAAAAGCTTGCACCGCTCGTCCAAAAGAATTGAAGAAAATCTCTTAAACTCACTGCCTGCTGTCGGACGCATAAAACAGTGCTATCGGACGTCCGACACTCCAACGGCTAGTTGACTCTTCAGCTACTTTCTATCCGTTGAAAGCATTAATGAGGCACTTTCTTGATCCTATATGAATAGTGGATGGTTAGATACTTCAATAAACTTTTGCACACTGAAGATACAAAAGATCTAGAGTGATTTTAGTAAGAAAATACTCTTCAAAGAAGATTTGTAGTCTTAGTGGTGTGAGGTTCATTATAAGCTTTTCATTTGTGAGTGAATACTTCATGAGTGTAGCTCTGTAAGGGTTGTCCTGAGAGATAGTAAAACGTCCTGGCTTGACCGAGTGGAGTTCGGGGCAAGAAGGAGGTGAACCTTCCTTTGTACACAAGAGTTATTGTAATTCATCAACTTGAAGTAGCTTGTTTGAATTAACCTACAATCTCAAGAGCAGTTAGGTAGTTAATTGGTTTGTTATTCTTTCCTTCTTATTTACTTATTGTTACGTTTGAAATCTGTACTTTGTTTATCTCTTCTACTCACAAGCACTTGTGCTTTCTCATCAACTGTTCCATTGTGTGGTCGCCTAGAAAAGAAGATTGTTTTCGGGCCTAAAAATTGATATCAGAGCTTGGTCTCCTAGAGATTAAGCTCAATCGGCTTTGGAGTAAAGATCACAACCAACAATGCAATATTTTTTGAAGGACATTCTGTCATTAGACCACCTATGTTTAATGGGTCAAATTATGTGAGTTGGAAAGAAAGAATGATTATTTTTTGCAATCTATTGATATTGAATTATGATTTATTATTAGTGAAGGTCCATATGATACATCTCTTATAGATGAAAATACTCATAGATCTAGATCAAAAACAAGAAGTGAACCGACTGTTGTGGATAGAGCTCATCTCAGCTTAAATGTAAAAGCCATGAATGTGTTATATTGTGCATTAGACTCAAATGAATCTATTAGAGTCAAGGGTTGCAATTCAGCTAAAGAAATTTGGGATAAACTGAGAGAAATTCATGAAGGTAGTGAGAATGTTTGAGAACAAAAGAACTCCATTCTAGTTACAAAGTATGAATCCTTCAAGATGCAACCTCATAAAAACATTGATGAGATGTATTGTAGATTCAATGACCTTATTAAGGATTTGGAGGTGTTGGAAAATGAATATTCTCTAGGTGAGAAAAAGAGAAAAATTCTGAATGCTTTATCGAAGGATTGGGAGAGTAAAATAACTACCATTGAAGAATCCAAAGATCTAAATACCTTACCTATTGAATCTCTCATTAACTCTTTAATTTCTTATGAGCTGAAACTCATGTTCAAGGCGCAGGAGGAAAAAGATACAAAGGTGAGAAAGAATATTGGTCTAAAAGCCTCACAAGATGAAGATGATACAGCCTCCTTAGATGGAGATGACATAGAAGGTGATGACAATGATATTACACTCATCACAAGAAGCTTCAAACGAATACTCAACAAGAGGAGATTCAGAAAAGGTGGACCTAGCAATTCATTCCCAAATCAGTTCAACAACTCAAGAAACAAAGGGAAGCTAGAGTTCAACAAAAAATAAACTGATAAGTGCTTTGAATGCGGCCAACCTGGTCACTATGCAAGTGAATGTCCAGTGATGAAGAAGAAAGAAGGAAGAAAATCAAGAGTCAACAACTTTCAATTCACATGGAATGCGTGCAACTCCGATGGTGAAATTGAAGAGGAAGAAGAATCTGCTCAATTGGCTTTTATGGCCATTGGAGATGATGAGGTAACAACTTGTAACTCTCAATTTAAAAGTGATGATGAAACTGATGATAATCTTGAATCTTTCATTATAAAATTGCATGATAGTTTGAAAGAATCCTATGCTAGAAATAAGGAGTTAAAACAGAAAATTAGTTTTTTACTTCAAGATAATGCAAATCTTTTTCAACAAAATAAAAAGTTGAAAGCTGAAAATGGTTACTTCAAAAAGAGTGAGACTGCTTTACACTTCGAGATTGATAGAAAAATAAGACTTTGTGAAATGTTCAAAAATGAACAAGAGAGTTTGAAAAAAAGAATGGATGATCTTAATCAGTTGCTTCAATATAAGAAACACAACTGCTTTCAAAAGATTGCTACAAAACCTCATTTTGACATACATGGAAAAAGGTTGAATTCTAGTGCAAATGAATTTACCATTCACAGAAGAAGACAAGTTAGATTTATTAAACCTGTTCATGTAAATAATTCTTTGATTATGTATAATTTTTGTTGTCAAAAAGGTCACATGAAAAGTGATTGTTATGTGAGAAAGAACATGAGAAGAGGCATGAAATGCATGTGGATAGTTAGACATGATACTAACTCTAACAAGTAGGAGATGTTGGTAACATTGATGAGATTCTTGTTCATAATTTTTTTTTTGTAATTCTCTTTTGATGTTTCTGACTCTTTGAACTGAATTTTTTCTTGATTTTTTTGACTGAATTTGTATGATGTCAAAAAGGGAGAAAAAAGAATAATGCTGATCTCATGATGATTTGCTGTGATATGTTGGTGATTGCTGTCATTTCTCTGTTTTTATTTGGAATATTGGATTCTCTGTTATTGTTGCTGGATTTTGGTAGCTGGTTTTTACTCTCATCTTATGATGACAAAAAGGGGAAAAAATGGATACTATGTATAAGGGGGAGTTATTCTGAATTCATAAGTTTAGATGCATTGTGCGAGGGGGAGCTTATGCTTATTTGTTCAATTTTTTTTCTTTCTTCCATTTATTGTTTTGTCATCATCAAAAAGGGGCAGAATGTTGACCTTGGTCCTTAGCTTTTGATGATTACAAAACAAATGGATATTGCTAACATCTCCTCAAAGGCTTTTTCAGAAATGAAACATATCAGGTTCAAAGATTAATCATATTTGAAAAAGTCAGAGTATGCTGAACCTGTCGGACGCTCAAGAAGATAGTAACGGACGTCCTATAATCATTGCACAACTTTGGACGCATGTTTCGGACGTCCGATAAGATCCTTCGAAGTCGACAAAACTATCGGACGTTGAATATGTCTCTACCGGACGTCCGATAGAAACAAGATAATTTCTCAAATCTTTTTGTTTGCTTTCGGACGCATAAAAAGCTTGCACCGCTCGTCCAAAAGAATTGAAGAAAATCTCTTAAACTCACTGCCTGCTGTCGGACGCATAAAACAGTGCTATCGGACGTCCGACACTCCAACGGCTAGTTGACTCTTCAGCTACTTTCTATCCGTTGAAAGCATTAATGAGGCACTTTCTTGATCCTATATGAATAGTGGATGGTTAGATACTTCAATAAACTTTTGCACACTGAAGATACAAAAGATCTAGAGTGATTTTAGTAAGAAAATACTCTTCAAAGAAGATTTGTAGTCTTAGTGGTGTGAGGTTCATTATAAGCTTTTCATTTGTGAGTGAATACTTCATGAGTGTAGCTCTGTAAGGGTTGTCCTGAGAGATAGTAAAACGTCCTGGCTTGACCGAGTGGAGTTCGGGGCAAGAAGGAGGTGAACCTTCCTTTGTACACAAGAGTTATTGTAATTCATCAATTTGAAGTAGCTTGTTTGAATTAACCTACAATCTCAAGAGGAGTTAGGTAGTTAATTGGTTTGTTATTCTTTCCTTCTTATTTACTTATTGTTACGTTTGAAATCTGTACTTTGTTTATCTCTTCTACTCACAAGCACTTGTGCTTTCTCATCAACTGCTCCATTGTGTGGTCGCCTAGAAAAGAAGATTGTTTTCGGGCCTAAAAATTGGTATCAGAGCTTGGTCTCCTAGAGATTAAGCTCAATCGGCTTTGGAGTAAAGATCACAACCAACAATGCAATATTTTTTGAAGGACATTCTGTCATTAGACCACCTATGTTTAATGGGTCAAATTATGTGAGTTGGAAAGAAAGAATGATTATTTTTTGCAATCTATTGATATTGAATTATGATTTATTATTAGTGAAGGTCCATATGATACATCTCTTATAGATGAAAATACTCATAGATCTAGATCAAAAACAAGAAGTGAACCGACTGTTGTGGATAGAGCTCATCTCAGCTTAAATGTAAAAGCCATGAATGTGTTATATTGTGCATTAGACTCAAATGAATCTATTAGAGTCAAGGGTTGCAATTCAGCTAAAGAAATTTGGGATAAACTGAGAGAAATTCATGAAGGTAGTGAGAATGTTTGAGAACAAAAGAACTCCATTCTAGTTACAAAGTATGAATCCTTCAAGATGCAACCTCATAAAAACATTGATGAGATGTATTGTAAATTCAATGACCTTATTAAGGATTTGGAGGTGTTGGAAAATGAATATTCTCTAGGTGAGAAAAAGAGAAAAATTCTGAATGCTTTATCGAAGGATTGGGAGAGTAAAATAACTACCATTGAAGAATCCAAAGATCTAAATACCTTACCTATTGAATCTCTCATTAACTCTTTAATTTCTTATGAGCTGAAACTCATGTTCAAGGCGCAGGAGGAAAAAGATACAAAGGTGAGAAAGAATATTGGTCTAAAAGCCTCACAAGATGAAGATGATACAGCCTCCTTAGATGGAGATGACATAGAAGGTGATGACAATGATATTACACTCATCACAAGAAGCTTCAAACGAATACTCAACAAGAGGAGATTCAGAAAAGGTGGACCTAGCAATTCATTCCCAAATCAGTTCAACAACTCAAGAAACAAAGGGAAGCTAGAGTTCAACAAAAAATAAACTGATAAGTGCTTTGAATGCGGCCAACCTGGTCACTATGCAAGTGAATGTCCAGTGATGAAGAAGAAAGAAGGAAGAAAATCAAGAGTCAACAACTTTCAATTCACATGGAATGCGTGCAACTCCGATGGTGAAATTGAAGAGGAAGAAGAATCTGCTCAATTGGCTTTTATGGCCATTGGAGATGATGAGGTAACAACTTGTAACTCTCAATTTAAAAGTGATGATGAAACTGATGATAATCTTGAATCTTTCATTATAAAATTGCATGATAGTTTGAAAGAATCCTATGCTAGAAATAAGGAGTTAAAACAGAAAATTAGTTTTTTACTTCAAGATAATGCAAATCTTTTTCAACAAAATAAAAAGTTGAAAGCTGAAAATGGTTACTTCAAAAAGAGTGAGACTGCTTTACACTTCGAGATTGATAGAAAAATAAGACTTTGTGAAATGTTCAAAAATGAACAAGGGAGTTTGAAAAAAAGAATGGATGATCTTAATCAGTTGCTTCAATATAAGAAACACAACTGCTTTCAAAAGATTGCTACAAAACCTCATTTTGACATACATGGAAAAAGGTTGAATTCTAGTGCAAATGAATTTACCATTCACAGAAGAAGACAAGTTAGATTTATTAAACCTGTTCATGTAAATAATTCTTTGGTTATGTGTAATTTTTGTTGTCAAAAAGGTCACATGAAAAGTGATTGTTATGTGAGAAAGAACATGAGAAGAGGCATGAAATGCATGTGGATAGTTAGACATGATACTAACTCTAACAAGTAGGAGATGTTGGTAAGATTGATGAGATTCTTGTTCATAATTTTTTTTTTTTGTAATTCTCTTTTGATGTTTCTGACTCTTTGAACTGAATTTTTTCTTGATTTTTTTGACTGAATTTGTATGATGTCAAAAATGGAGAAAAAAGAATAATGTTGATCTCATGATGATTTGCTGTGATATATTGGTGATTGCTGTCATTTCTCTGTTTTTATTTGGAATATTGGATTCTCTGTTATTGTTGCTGGATTTTGGTAGCTGGTTTTTACTCTCATCTTATGATGACAAAAAGGGGAAAAAATGGATGCTATGTATAAGGGGGAGTTATTCTGAATTCATAAGTTTAGATGCATTGTGCGAGGGGGAGCTTATGCTTATTTGCTCAATTTTTTTTCTTTCTTCCATCTATTGTTTTGTCATCATCAAAAAGGGGCAGAATGTTGACCTTGGTCCTTAGCTTTTGATGATTACAAAACAAATGGATATTGCTAACATCTCCTCAAAGGGTTTTTCAGAAATGAAACATATCAGGTTCAAAGATTAATCATATTTGAAAAAGTCAGAGTATGCTGAACCTGTCGGACGCTCAAGAAGATAGTAACGGACGTCCTATAATCATTGCACAACTTTGGACGCATGTTTCGGACGTCCGATAAGATCCTTCGAAGTCGACAAAACTATCGGACGTTGAATATGTCTCTACCGGACGTCCGATAGAAACAAGATAATTTCTCAAATCTTTTTGTTTGCTGTCGGACGCATAAAAAGCTTGCACCGCTCGTCCAAAAGAATTGAAGAAAATCTCTTAAACTCACTGCCTGCTGTCGGACGCATAAAACAGTGCTATCGGACGTCCGACACTCCAACGGCTAGTTGACTCTTCAGCTACTTTCTATCCGTTGAAAGCATTAATGAGGCACTTTCTTGATCCTATATGAATAGTGGATGGTTAGATATACTTCAATAAACTTTTGCACACTGAAGATACAAAAGATCTAGAGTGATTTTAGTAAGAAAATACTCTTCAAAGAAGATTTGTAGTCTTAGTGGTGTGAGGTTCATTATAAGCTTTTCATTTGTGAGTGAATACTTCATGAGTGTAACTCTGTAAGGGTTGTCCTGAGAGATAGTAAAACGTCCTGGTTTGACCGAGTGGAGTTCGGGGCAAGAAGGAGGTGAACCTTCCTTTGTACACAAGAGTTATTGTAATTCATCAACTTGAAGTAGCTTGTTTGAATTAACCTACAATCTCAAGAGGAGTTAGGTAGTTAATTGGTTTGTTATTCTTTCCTTCTTATTTACTTATTGTTACGTTTGAAATTTGTACTTTGTTTATCTCTTCTACTCACAAGCACTTGTGCTTTCTCATCAACAGCTCCATTGTGTGGTCGCCTAGAAAAGAAGATTTTTTTCGGGCCTAAAAATTGGTATCAGAGCTTGGTCTCCTAGAGATTAAGCTCAATCGGCTTTGGAGTAAAGATGACAACCAACAATGCAATATTTTTTGAAGGACATTCTGTCATTAGACCACCTATGTTTAATGGGTCAAATTATGTGAGTTGGAAAGAAAGAATGATTATTTTTTGCAATCTATTGATATTGAATTATGATTTATTATTAGTGAAGGTCCATATGATACATCTCTTATAGATGAAAATACTCATAGATCTAGATCAAAAACAAGAAGTGAACCGACTGTTGTGGATAGAGCTCATCTCAGCTTAAATGTAAAAGCCATGAATGTGTTATATTGTGCATTAGACTCAAATGAATCTATTAGAGTCAAGGGTTGCAATTCAGCTAAAGAAATTTGGGATAAACTGAGAGAAATTCATGAAGGTAGTGAGAATGTTTGAGAACAAAAGAACTCCATTCTAGTTACAAAGTATGAATCCTTCAAGATGCAACCTCATAAAAACATTGATGAGATGTATTGTAGATTCAATGACCTTATTAAGGATTTGGAGGTGTTGGAAAATGAATATTCTCTAGGTGAGAAAAAGAGAAAAATTCTGAATGCTTTATCGAAGGATTGGGAGAGTAAAATAACTACCATTGAAGAATCCAAAGATCTAAATACCTTACCTATTGAATCTCTCATTAACTCTTTAATTTCTTATGAGCTGAAACTCATGTTCAAGGCGCAGGAGGAAAAAGATACAAAGGTGAGAAAGAATATTGGTCTAAAAGCCTCACAAGATGAAGATGATACAGCCTCCTTAGATGGAGATGACATAGAAGGTGATGACAATGATATTACACTCATCACAAGAAGCTTCAAACGAATACTCAACAAGAGGAGATTCAGAAAAGGTGGACCTAGCAATTCATTCCCAAATCAGTTCAACAACTCAAGAAACAAAGGGAAGCTAGAGTTCAACAAAAAATAAACTGATAAGTGCTTTGAATGCGGCCAACCTGGTCACTATGCAAGTGAATGTCCAGTGATGAAGAAGAAAGAAGGAAGAAAATCAAGAGTCAACAACTTTCAATTCACATGGAATGCGTGCAACTCCGATGGTGAAATTGAAGAGGAAGAAGAATCTGCTCAATTGGCTTTTATGGCCATTGGAGATGATGAGGTAACAACTTGTAACTCTCAATTTAAAAGTGATGATGAAACTGATGATAATCTTGAATCTTTCATTATAAAATTGCATGATAGTTTGAAAGAATCCTATGCTAGAAATAAGGAGTTAAAACAGAAAATTAGTTTTTTACTTCAAGATAATGCAAATCTTTTTCAACAAAATAAAAAGTTGAAAGCTGAAAATGGTTACTTCAAAAAGAGTGAGACTGCTTTACACTTCGAGATTGATAGAAAAATAAGACTTTGTGAAATGTTCAAAAATGAACAAGGGAGTTTGAAAAAAAGAATGGATGATCTTAATCAGTTGCTTCAATATAAGAAACACAACTGCTTTCAAAAGATTGCTACAAAACCTCATTTTGACATACATGGAAAAAGGTTGAATTCTAGTGCAAATGAATTTACCATTCACAGAAGAAGACAAGTTAGATTTATTAAACCTGTTCATGTAAATAATTCTTTGGTTATGTGTAATTTTTGTTGTCAAAAAGGTCACATGAAAAGTGATTGTTATGTGAGAAAGAACATGAGAAGAGGCATGAAATGCATGTGGATAGTTAGACATGATACTAACTCTAACAAGTAGGAGATGTTGGTAAGATTGATGAGATTCTTGTTCATAATTTTTTTTTTTTGTAATTCTCTTTTGATGTTTCTGACTCTTTGAACTGAATTTTTTCTTGATTTTTTTGACTGAATTTGTATGATGTCAAAAAGGGAGAAAAAAGAATAATGTTGATCTCATGATGATTTGCTGTGATATGTTGGTGATTGCTGTCATTTCTCTGTTTTTATTTGGAATATTGGATTCTCTGTTATTGTTGCTGGATTTTGGTAGCTGGTTTTTACTCTCATCTTATGATGACAAAAAGGGGAAAAAATGGATGCTATGTATAAGGGGGAGTTATTCTGAATTCATAAGTTTAGATGCATTGTGCGAGGGGGAGCTTATGCTTATTTGCTCAATTTTTTTTCTTTCTTCCATCTATTGTTTTGTCATCATCAAAAAGGGGCAGAATGTTGACCTTGGTCCTTAGCTTTTGATGATTACAAAACAAATGGATATTGCTAACATCTCCTCAAAGGCTTTTTCAGAAATGAAACATATCAGGTTCAAAGATTAATCATATTTGAAAAAGTCAGAGTATGCTGAACCTGTCGGACGCTCAAGAAGATAGTAACGGACGTCCTATAATCATTGCACAACTTTGGACGCATGTTTCGGACGTCCGATAAGATCCTTCGAAGTCGACAAAACTATCGGACGTTGAATATGTCTCTACCGGACGTCCGATAGAAACAAGATAATTTCTCAAATCTTTTTGTTTGCTGTCGGACGCATAAAAAGCTTGCACCGCTCGTCCAAAAGAATTGAAGAAAATCTCTTAAACTCACTGCCTGCTGTCGGACGCATAAAACAGTGCTATCGGACGTCCGACACTCCAACGGCTAGTTGACTCTTCAGCTACTTTCTATCCGTTGAAAGCATTAATGAGGCACTTTCTTGATCCTATATGAATAGTGGATGGTTAGATACTTCAATAAACTTTTGCACACTGAAGATACAAAAGATCTAGAGTGATTTTAGTAAGAAAATACTCTTCAAAGAAGATTTGTAGCCTTAGTGGTGTGAGGTTCATTATAAGCTTTTCATTTGTGAGTGAATACTTCATGAGTGTAGCTCTGTAAGGGTTGTCCTGAGAGATAGTAAAACGTCCTGGCTTGACCGAGTGGAGTTCGGGGCAAGAAGGAGGTGAACCTTCCTTTGTACACAAGAGTTATTGTAATTCATCAACTTGAAGTAGCTTGTTTGAATTAACCTACAATCTCAAGAGGAGTTAGGTAGTTAATTGGTTTGTTATTCTTTCCTTCTTATTTACTTATTGTTACGTTTGAAATCTGTACTTTGTTTATCTCTTCTACTCACAAGCACTTGTGCTTTCTCATCAACTGCTCCATTGTGTGGTCGCCTAGAAAAGAAGATTGTTTTCGGGCCTAAAAATTGGTATCAGAGCTTGGTCTCCTAGAGATTAAGCTCAATCGGCTTTGGAGTAAAGATGACAACCAACAATGCAATATTTTTTTAAGGACATTCTGTCATTAGACCACCTATGTTTAATGGGTCAAATTATGTGAGTTGGAAAGAAAGAATGATTATTTTTTGCAATCTATTGATATTGAATTATGATTTATTATTAGTGAAGGTCCATATGATACATCTCTTATAGATGAAAATACTCATAGATCTAGATCAAAAACAAGAAGTGAACCGACTGTCGTGGATAGAGCTCATCTCAGTTTAAATGTAAAAGCCATGAATGTGTTATATTGTGCATTAGACTCAAATGAATCTATTAGAGTCAAGGGTTGCAATTCAGCTAAAGAAATTTGGGATAAACTGAGAGAAATTCATGAAGGTAGTGAGAATGTTTGAGAACAAAAGAACTCCATTCTAGTTACAAAGTATGAATCCTTCAAGATGCAACCTCATAAAAACATTGATGAGATGTATTGTAGATTCAATGACCTTATTAAGGATTTGGAGGTGTTGGAAAATGAATATTCTCTAGGTGAGAAAAAGAGAAAAATTCTGAATGCTTTATCGAAGGATTGGGAGAGTAAAATAACTACCATTGAAGAAGCCAAAGATCTAAATACCTTACCTATTGAATCTCTCATTAACTCTTTAATTTCTTATGAGCTGAAACTCATGTTCAAGGCGCAGGAGGAAAAAGATACAAAGGTGAGAAAGAATATTGGTCTAAAAGCCTCACAAGATGAAGATGATACAGCCTCCTTAGATGGAGATGACATAGAAGGTGATGACAATGATATTACACTCATCACAAGAAGTTTCAAACGAATACTCAATAAGAGGAGATTCAGAAAAGGTGGACCTAGCAATTCATTCCCAAATCAGTTCAACAACTCAAGAAACAAAAGGGAAGCTAGAGTTCAACAAAAAATAAACTGATAAGTGCTTTGAATGCGGCCAACCTGGTCACTATGCAAGTGAATGTCCAGTGATGAAGAAAAAAGAAGGAAGAAAATCAAGAGTCAACAACTTTCAATTCACATGGAATGCGTGCAACTCCGATGGTGAAATTGAAGAGGAAGAAGAATCTGCTCAATTGGCTTTTATGGCCATTGGAGATGATGAGGTAACAACTTGTAACTCTCAATTTAAAAGTGATGATGAAACTGATGATAATCTTGAATCTTTCATTATAAAATTGCATGATAGTTTGAAAGAATCCTATGCTAGAAATAAGGAGTTAAAACAGAAAATTAGTTTTTTACTTCAAGATAATGCAAATCTTTTTCAACAAAATAAAAAGTTGAAAGCTGAAAATAGTTACTTCAAAAAGAGTGAGACTGCTTTACACTTCGAGATTGATAGAAAAATAAGACTTTGTGAAATGTTCAAAAATGAACAAGGGAGTTTGAAAAAAAGAATGGATGATCTTAATCAGTTGCTTCAATATAAGAAACACAACTGCTTTCAAAAGATTGCTACAAAACCTCATTTTGACAGACATGGAAAAAGGTTGAATTCTAGTGCAAATGAATTTACCATTCACAGAAGAAGACAAGTTAGATTTATTAAACCTGTTCATGTAAATAATTCTTTGGTTATGTGTAATTTTTGTTGTCAAAAAGGTCACATGAAAAGTGATTGTTATGTGAGAAAGAACATGAGAAGAGGCATGAAATGCATGTGGATAGTTAGACATGATACTAACTCTAACAAGTAGGAGATGTTGGTAAGATTGATGAGATTCTTGTTCATAATTTTTTTTTTGTAATTCTCTTTTGATGTTTCTGACTCTTTGAACTGAATTTTTTCTTGATTTTTTTGACTGAATTTGTATGATGTCAAAAATGGAGAAAAAAGAATAATGCTGATCTCATGATGATTTGCTGTGATATGTTGGTGATTGCTGTCATTTCTCTGTTTTTATTTGGAATATTGGATTCTCTGTTATTGTTGCTGGATTTTGGTAGCTGATTTTTACTCTCATCTTATGATGACAAAAAGGGGAAAAAATGGATACTATGTATAAGGGGGAGTTATTCTGAATTCATAAGTTTAGATGCATTGTGCGAGGGGGAGCTTATGCTTATTTGCTCAATTTTTTTTCTTTCTTCCATCTATTGTTTTGTCATCATCAAAAAGGGGCAGAATGTTGACCTTGGTCCTTAGCTTTTGATGATTACAAAACAAATGGATATTGCTAACATCTCCTCAAAGGCTTTTTCAGAAATGAAACATATCAGGTTCAAAGATTAATCATATTTGAAAAAGTCAGAGTATGCTGAACCTGTCGGACGCTCAAGAAGATAGTAACGGACGTCCTATAATCATTGCACAACTTTGGACGCATGTTTCGGACGTCCGATAAGATCCTTCGAAGTCGACAAAACTATCGGACGTTGAATATGTCTCTACCGGACGTCCGATAGAAACAAGATAATTTCTCAAATCTTTTTGTTTGCTGTCGGACGCATAAAAAGCTTGCACCGCTCGTCCAAAAGATTTGAAGAAAATCTCTTAAACTCACTGCTTGCTGTCGGACGCATAAAACAGTGCTATCGGACGTCCGACACTCCAACGGCTAGTTGACTCTTCAGCTACTTTCTATCCGTTGAAAGCATTAATGAGGCACTTTCTTGATCCTATATGAATAGTGGATGGTTAGATACTTCAATAAACTTTTGCACACTGAAGATACAAAAGATCTAGAGTGATTTTAGTAAGAAAATACTCTTCAAAGAAGATTTGTAGTCTTAGTGGTGTGAGATTCATTATAAGCTTTTCATTTGTGAGTGAATACTTCATGAGTGTAGCTCTGTAAGGGTTGTCCTGAGAGATAGTAAAACGTCCTGGCTTGACCGAGTGGAGTTCGGGGCAAGAAGGAGGTGAACCTTCCTTTGTACACAAGAGTTATTGTAATTCATCAACTTGAAGTAGCTTGTTTGAATTAACCTACAATCTCAAGAGGAGTTAGGTAGTTAATTGGTTTGTTATTCTTTCCTTCTTATTTACTTATTGTTACGTTTGAAATCTGTACTTTGTTTATCTCTTCTACTCACAAGCACTTGTGCTTTCTCATCAACTGTTCCATTGTGTGGTCGCCTAGAAAAGAAGATTGTTTTCGGGCCTAAAAATTGATATCAGAGCTTGGTCTCCTAGAGATTAAGCTCAATCGGCTTTGGAGTAAAGATCACAACCAACAATGCAATATTTTTTGAAGGACATTCTGTCATTAGACCACCTATGTTTAATGGGTCAAATTATGTGAGTTGGAAAGAAAGAATGATTATTTTTTGCAATCTATTGATATTGAATTATGATTTATTATTAGTGAAGGTCCATATGATACATCTCTTATAGATGAAAATACTCATAGATCTAGATCAAAAACAAGAAGTGAACCGACTGTCGTGGATAGAGCTCATCTCAGCTTAAATGTAAAAGCCATGAATGTGTTATATTGTGCATTAGACTCAAATGAATCTATTAGAGTCAAGGGTTGCAATTCAGCTAAAGAAATTTGGGATAAACTGAGAGAAATTCATGAAGGTAGTGAGAATGTTTGAGAACAAAAGAACTCCATTCTAGTTACAAAGTATGAATCCTTCAAGATGCAACCTCATAAAAACATTGATGAGATGTATTGTAGATTCAATGACCTTATTAAGGATTTGGAGGTGTTGGAAAATGAATATTCTCTAGGTGAAAAAAAAAGAAAAATTCTGAATGCTTTATCGAAGGATTGGGAGAGTAAAATAACTACCATTGAAGAAGCCAAAGATCTAAATACCTTACCTATTGAATCTCTCATTAACTCTTTAATTTCTTATGAGCTGAAACTCATGTTCAAGGCGCAGGAGGAAAAAGATACAAAGGTGAGAAAGAATATTGGTCTAAAAGCCTCACAAGATGAAGATGATACAGCCTCCTTAGATGGAGATGACATAGAAGGTGATGACAATGATATTACACTCATCACAAGAAGCTTGAAACGAATACTCAATAGGAGTAGATTCAGAAAAGGTGGACCTAGCAATTCATTCCCAAATCAGTTCAACAACTTAAGAAACAAAGGGAAGCTAGAGTTCAACAAAAAATAAACTGATAAGTGCTTTGAATGCGGCCAACCTGGTCACTATGCAAGTGAATGTCCAGTGATGAAGAAGAAAGAAGGAAGAAAATCAAGAGTCAACAACTTTCAATTCACATGGAATGCGTGCAACTCCGATGGTGAAATTGAAGAGGAAGAAGAATCTGCTCAATTGGCTTTTATGGCCATTGGAGATGATGAGGTAACAACTTGTAACTCTCAATTTAAAAGTGATGATGAAACTGATGATAATCTTGAATCTTTCATTATAAAATTGCATGATAGTTTGAAAGAATCCTATGCTAGAAATAAGGAGTTAAAACAGAAAATTAGTTTTTTACTTCAAGATAATGCAAATCTTTTTCAACAAAATAAAAAGTTGAAAGCTGAAAATGGTTACTTCAAAAAGAGTGAGACTGCTTTACACTTCGAGATTGATAGAAAAATAAGACTTTGTGAAATGTTCAAAAATGAACAAGGGAGTTTGAAAAAATGAATGGATGATCTTAATCAGTTGCTTCAATATAAGAAACACAACTGCTTTCAAAAGATTGCTACAAAACCTCATTTTGACAGACATGGAAAAAGGTTGAATTCTAGTGCAAATGAATTTACCATTCACAGAAGAAGACAAGTTAGATTTATTAAACCTGTTCATGTAAATAATTCTTTGGTTATGTGTAATTTTTGTTGTCAAAAAGGTCACATGAAAAGTGATTGTTATGTGAGAAAGAACATGAGAAGAGGCATGAAATGCATGTGGATAGTTAGACATGATACTAACTCTAACAAGTAGGAGATGTTGGTAAGATTGATGAGATTCTTGTTCATAATTTTTTTTTTGTAATTCTCTTTTGATGTTTCTGACTCTTTGAACTGAATTTTTTCTTGATTTTTTTGACTGAATTTGTATGATGTCAAAAAGGGAGAAAAAAGAATAATGCTGATCTCATGATGATTTGCTGTGATATGTTGGTGATTGCTGTCATTTCTCTGTTTTTATTTGGAATATTGGATTCTCTGTTATTGTTGCTGGATTTTGGTAGCTGGTTTTTACTCTCATCTTATGATGACAAAAAGGGGAAAAAATGGATACTATGTATAAGGGGGAGTTATTCTGAATTCATAAGTTTAGATGCATTGTGCGAGGGGGAGCTTATGCTTATTTGTTCAATTTTTTTTCTTTCTTCCATTTATTGTTTTGTCATCATCAAAAAGGGGCAGAATGTTGACCTTGGTCCTTAGCTTTTGATGATTACAAAACAAATGGATATTGCTAACATCTCCTCAAAGGCTTTTTCAGAAATGAAACATATCAGGTTCAAAGATTAATCATATTTGAAAAAGTCAGAGTATGCTGAACCTGTCGGACGCTCAAGAAGATAGTAACGGACGTCCTATAATCATTGCACAACTTTGGACGCATGTTTCGGACGTCGGATAAGATCCTTCGAAGTCGACAAAACTATCGGACGTTGAATATGTCTCTACCGGACGTCCGATAGAAACAAGATAATTTCTCAAATCTTTTTGTTTGCTGTCGGACGCATAAAAAGCTTGCACCGCTCGTCCAAAAGAATTGAAGAAAATCTCGTAAACTCACTGCTTGCTGTCGGACGCATAAAACAGTGCTATCGGACGTCCGACACTCCAACGGCTAGTTGACTCTTCAGCTACTTTCTATCCGTTGAAAGCATTAATGAGGCACTTTCTTGATCCTATATGAATAGTGGATGGTTAGATACTTCAATAAACTTTTGCACACTGAAGATACAAAAGATCTAGAGTGATTTTAGTAAGAAAATACTCTTCAAAAAAGATTTGTAGTCTTAGTGGTGTGAGGTTCATTATAAGCTTTTCATTTGTGAGTGAATACTTCATGAGTGTAGCTCTGTAAGGGTTGTCCTGAGAGATAGTAAAACGTCCTGGCTTGACCGAGTGGAGTTCGGGGCAAGAAGGAGGTGAACCTTCCTTTGTACACAAGAGTTATTGTAATTCATCAACTTGAAGTAGCTTGTTTGAATTAACCTACAATCTCAAGAGGAGTTAGGTAGTTAATTGGTTTGTTATTCTTTCCTTCTTATTTACTTATTGTTACGTTTGAAATCTGTACTTTGTTTATCTCTTCTACTCACAAGCACTTGTGCTTTCTCATCAACTGCTCCATTGTGTGGTCGCCTAGAAAAGAAGATTGTTTTCGGGCCTAAAAATTGGTATCAGAGCTTGGTCTCCTAGAGATTAAGCTCAATCGGCTTTGGAGTAAAGATGACAACCAACAATGCAATATTTTTTGAAGGACATTCTGTCATTAGACCACCTATGTTTAATGGGTCAAATTATGTGAGTTGGAAAGAAAGAATGATTATTTTTTGCAATCTATTGATATTGAATTATGATTTATTATTAGTGAAAGTCCATATGATACATCTCTTATAGATGAAAATACTCATAGATCTAGATCAAAAACAAGAAGTGAACCGACTGTTGTGGATAGAGCTCATCTCAGCTTAAATGTAAAAGCCATGAATGTGTTATATTGTGCATTAGACTCAAATGAATCTATTAGAGTCAAGGGTTGCAATTCAGCTAAAGAAATTTGGGATAAACTGAGAGAAATTCATGAAGGTAGTGAGAATGTTTGAGAACAAAAGAACTCCATTCTAGTTACAAAGTATGAATCCTTCAAGATGCAACCTCATAAAAACATTGATGAGATGTATTGTAGATTCAATGACCTTATTAAGGATTTGGAGGTGTTGGAAAATGAATATTCTCTAGGTGAGAAAAAGAGAAAAATTCTGAATGCTTTATCGAAGGATTGGGAGAGTAAAATAACTACCATTGAAGAATCCAAAGATCTAAATACCTTACCTATTGAATCTCTCATTAACTCTTTAATTTCTTATGAGCTGAAACTCATGTTCAAGGCGCAGGAGGAAAAAGATACAAAGGTGAGAAAGAATATTGGTCTAAAAGCCTCACAAGATGAAGATGATACAGCCTCCTTAGATGGAGATGACATAGAAGGTGATGACAATGATATTACACTCATCACAAGAAGCTTCAAACGAATACTCAACAAGAGGAGATTCAGAAAAGGTGGACCTAGCAATTCATTCCCAAATCAGTTCAACAACTCAAGAAACAAAGGGAAGCTAGAGTTCAACAAAAAATAAACTGATAAGTGCTTTGAATGCGGCCAACCTGGTCACTATGCAAGTGAATGTCCAGTGATGAAGAAGAAAGAAGGAAGAAAATCAAGAGTCAACAACTTTCAATTCACATGGAATGCGTGCAACTCCGATGGTGAAATTGAAGAGGAAGAAGAATCTGCTCAATTGGCTTTTATGGCCATTGGAGATGATGAGGTAACAACTTGTAACTCTCAATTTAAAAGTGATGATGAAACTGATGATAATCTTGAATCTTTCATTATAAAATTGCATGATAGTTTGAAAGAATCCTATGCTAGAAATAAGGAGTTAAAACAGAAAATTAGTTTTTTACTTCAAGATAATGCAAATCTTTTTCAACAAAATAAAAAGTTGAAAGCTGAAAATGGTTACTTCAAAAAGAGTGAGACTGCTTTACACTTCGAGATTGATAGAAAAATAAGACTTTGTGAAATGTTCAAAAATGAACAAGGGAGTTTGAAAAAAAGAATGGATGATCTTAATCAGTTGCTTCAATATAAGAAACACAACTGCTTTCAATAGATTGCTACAAAACCTCATTTTGACATACATGGAAAAAGGTTGAATTCTAGTGCAAATGAATTTACCATTCACAGAAGAAGACAAGTTAGATTTATTAAACCTGTTCATGTAAATAATTCTTTGGTTATGTGTAATTTTTGTTGTCAAAAAGGTCACATGAAAAGTGATTGTTATGTGAGAAAGAACATGAGAAGAGGCATGAAATGCATGTGGATAGTTAGACATGATACTAACTCTAACAAGTAGGAGATGTTGGTAAGATTGATGAGATTCTTGTTCATAATTTTTTTTTTTTTGTAATTCTCTTTTGATTTTTCTGACTCTTTGAACTGAATTTTTTCTTGATTTTTTTGACTGAATTTGTATGATGTCAAAAAGGGAGAAAAAAGAATAATGCTGATCTCATGATGATTTGCTGTGATATGTTGGTGATTGCTGTCATTTCTCTGTTTTTATTTGGAATATTGGATTCTCTGTTATTGTTGCAGGATTTTGGTAGCTGGTTTTTACTCTCATCTTATGATGACAAAAAGGGGAAAAAATGGATGCTATGTATAAGGGGGAGTTATTCTGAATTCATAAGTTTAGATGCATTGTGCGAGGGGGAGCTTATGCTTATTTGCTCAATTCTTTTTCTTTCTTCCATCTATTGTTTTGTCATCATCAAAAAGGGGCAGAATGTTGACCTTGGTCCTTAGCTTTTGATGATTACAAAACAAATGGATATTGCTAACATCTCCTCAAAGGGTTTTTCAGAAATGAAACATATCAGGTTCAAAGATTAATCATATTTGAAAAAGTCAGAGTATGCTGAACCTGTCGGACGCTCAAGAAGATAGTAACGGACGTCCTATAATCATTGCACAACTTTGGACGCATGTTTCGGACGTCCGATAAGATCCTTCGAAGTCGACAAAACTATCGGACGTTGAATATGTCTCTATCGGACGTCCGATAGAAACAAGATAATTTCTCAAATCTTTTTGTTTGCTGTCGGACGCATAAAAAGCTTGCACCGCTCGTCCAAAAGAATTGAAGAAAATCTCTTAAACTCACTGCCTGCTGTCGGACGCATAAAACAGTGCTATCGGACGTCCGACACTCCAACGGCTAGTTGACTCTTCAGCTACTTTCTATCCGTTGAAAGCATTAATGAGGCACTTTCTTGATCCTATATGAATAGTGGATGGTTAGATATACTTCAATAAACTTTTGCACACTGAAGATACAAAAGATCTAGAGTGATTTTAGTAAGAAAATACTCTTCAAAGAAGATTTGTAGTCTTAGTGGTGTGAGGTTCATTATAAGCTTTTCATTTGTGAGTGAATACTTCATGAGTGTAACTCTGTAAGGGTTGTCCTGAGAGATAGTAAAACGTCCTGGTTTGACCGAGTGGAGTTCGGGGCAAGAAGGAGGTGAACCTTCCTTTGTACACAAGAGTTATTGTAATTCATCAACTTGAAGTAGCTTGTTTGAATTAACCTACAATCTCAAGAGGAGTTAGGTAGTTAATTGGTTTGTTATTCTTTCCTTCTTATTTACTTATTGTTACGTTTGAAATTTGTACTTTGTTTATTTCTTCTACTCACAAGCACTTGTGCTTTCTCATCAACTGCTCCATTGTGTGGTCGCCTAGAAAAGAAGATTTTTTTCGGGCCTAAAAATTGGTATCAGAGCTTGGTCTCCTAGAGATTAAGCTCAATCGGCTTTGGAGTAAAGATGACAACCAACAATGCAATATTTTTTGAAGGACATTCTGTCATTAGACCACCTATGTTTAATGGGTCAAATTATGTGAGTTGGAAAGAAAGAATGATTATTTTTTGCAATCTATTGATATTGAATTATGATTTATTATTAGTGAAGGTCCATATGATACATCTCTTATAGATGAAAATACTCATAGATCTAGATCAAAAACAAGAAGTGAACCGACTGTTGTGGATAGAGCTCATCTCAGCTTAAATGTAAAAGCCATGAATGTGTTATATTGTGCATTAGACTCAAATGAATCTATTAGAGTCAAGGGTTGCAATTCAGCTAAAGAAATTTGGGATAAACTGAGAGAAATTCATGAAGGTAGTGAGAATGTTTGAGAACAAAAGAACTCCATTCTAGTTACAAAGTATGAATCCTTCAAGATGCAACCTCATAAAAACATTGATGAGATGTATTGTAGATTCAATGACCTTATTAAGGATTTGGAGGTGTTGGAAAATGAATATTCTCTAGGTGAGAAAAAGAGAAAAATTCTGAATGCTTTATCGAAGGATTGGGAGAGTAAAATAACTACCATTGAAGAATCCAAAGATCTAAATACCTTACCTATTGAATCTCTCATTAACTCTTTAATTTCTTATGAGCTGAAACTCATGTTCAAGGCGCAGGAGGAAAAAGATACAAAGGTGAGAAAGAATATTGGTCTAAAAGCCTCACAAGATGAAGATGATACAGCCTCCTTAGATGGAGATGACATAGAAGGTGATGACAATGATATTACACTCATCACAAGAAGCTTCAAACGAATACTCAACAAGAGGAGATTCAGAAAAGGTGGACCTAGCAATTCATTCCCAAATCAGTTCAACAACTCAAGAAACAAAGGGAAGCTAGAGTTCAACAAAAAATAAACTGATAAGTGCTTTGAATGCGGCAAAACCTGGTCACTATGCAAGTGAATGTCCAGTGATGAAGAAGAAAGAAGGAAGAAAATCAAGAGTCAACAACTTTCAATTCACATGGAATGCGTGCAACTCCGATGGTGAAATTGAAGAGGAAGAAGAATCTGCTCAATTGGCTTTTATGGCCATTGGAGATGATGAGGTAACAACTTGTAACTCTCAATTTAAAAGTGATGATGAAACTGATGATAATCTTGAATCTTTCATTATAAAATTGCATGATAGTTTGAAAGAATCCTATGCTAGAAATAAGGAGTTAAAACAGAAAATTAGTTTTTTACTTCAAGATAATGCAAATCTTTTTCAACAAAATAAAAAGTTGAAAGCTGAAAATGGTTACTTCAAAAAGAGTGAGACTGCTTTACACTTCGAGATTGATAGAAAAATAAGACTTTGTGAAATGTTCAAAAATGAACAAGGGAGTTTGAAAAAAAGAATGGATGATCTTAATCAGTTGCTTCAATATAAGAAACACAACTGCTTTCAATAGATTGCTACAAAACCTCATTTTGACATACATGGAAAAAGGTTGAATTCTAATGCAAATGAATTTACCATTCACAGAAGAAGACAAGTTAGATTTATTAAACCTGTTCATGTAAATAATTCTTTGGTTATGTGTAATTTTTGTTGTCAAAAAGGTCACATGAAAAGTGATTGTTATGTGAGAAAGAACATGAGAAGAGGCATGAAATGCATGTGGATAGTTAGACATGATACTAACTCTAACAAGTAGGAGATGTTGGTAAGATTGATGAGATTCTTGTTCATAATTTTTTTTTTTTTGTAATTCTCTTTTGATTTTTCTGACTCTTTGAACTGAATTTTTTCTTGATTTTTTTGACTGAATTTGTATGATGTCAAAAAGGGAGAAAAAAGAATAATGCTGATCTCATGATGATTTGCTGTGATATGTTGGTGATTGCTGTCATTTCTCTGTTTTTATTTGGAATATTGGATTCTCTGTTATTGTTGCAGGATTTTGGTAGCTGGTTTTTACTCTCATCTTATGATGACAAAAAGGGGAAAAAATGGATGCTATGTATAAGGGGGAGTTATTCTGAATTCATAAGTTTAGATGCATTGTGCGAGGGGGAGCTTATGCTTATTTGCTCAATTCTTTTTCTTTCTTCCATCTATTGTTTTGTCATCATCAAAAAGGGGCAGAATGTTGACATTGGTCCTTAGCTTTTGATGATTACAAAACAAATGGATATTGCTAACATCTCCTCAAAGGGTTTTTCAGAAATGAAACATATCAGGTTCAAAGATTAATCATATTTGAAAAAGTCAGAGTATGCTGAACCTGTCGGACGCTCAAGAAGATAGTAACGGACGTCCTATAATCATTGCACAACTTTGGACGCATGTTTCGGACGTCCGATAAGATCCTTCGAAGTCGACAAAACTATCGGACGTTGAATATGTCTCTACCGGACGTCCGATAGAAACAAGATAATTTCTCAAATCTTTTTGTTTGCTGTCGGACGCATAAAAAGCTTGCACCGCTCGTCCAAAAGAATTGAAGAAAATCTCTTAAACTCACTGCCTGCTGTCGGACGCATAAAACAGTGCTATCGGACGTCCGACACTCCAACGGCTAGTTGACTCTTCAGCTACTTTCTATCCGTTGAAAGCATTAATGAGGCACTTTCTTGATCCTATATGAATAGTGGATGGTTAGATATACTTCAATAAACTTTTGCACACTGAAGATACAAAAGATCTAGAGTGATTTTAGTAAGAAAATACTCTTCAAAGAAGATTTGTAGTCTTAGTGGTGTGAGGTTCATTATAAGCTTTTCATTTGTGAGTGAATACTTCATGAGTGTAACTCTGTAAGGGTTGTCCTGAGAGATAGTAAAACGTCCTGGTTTGACCGAGTGGAGTTCGGGGCAAGAAGGAGGTGAACCTTCCTTTGTACACAAGAGTTATTGTAATTCATCAACTTGAAGTAGCTTGTTTGAATTAACCTACAATCTCAAGAGGAGTTAGGTAGTTAATTGGTTTGTTATTCTTTCCTTCTTATTTACTTATTGTTACGTTTGAAATTTGTACTTTGTTTATCTCTTCTACTCACAAGCACTTGTGCTTTCTCATCAACTGCTCCATTGTGTGGTCGCCTAGAAAAGAAGATTTTTTTCGGGCCTAAAAATTGGTATCAGAGCTTGGTCTCCTAGAGATTAAGCTCAATCGGCTTTGGAGTAAAGATGACAACCAACAATGCAATATTTTTTGAAGGACATTCTGTCATTAGACCACCTATGTTTAATGGGTCAAATTATGTGAGTTGGAAAGAAAGAATGATTATTTTTTGCAATCTATTGATATTGAATTATGATTTATTATTAGTGAAGGTCCATATGATACATCTCTTATAGATGAAAATACTCATAGATCTAGATCAAAAACAAGAAGTGAACCGACTGTTGTGGATAGAGCTCATCTCAGCTTAAATGTAAAAGCCATGAATGTGTTATATTGTGCATTAGACTCAAATGAATCTATTAGAGTCAAGGGTTGCAATTCAGCTAAAGAAATTTGGGATAAACTGAGAGAAATTCATGAAGGTAGTGAGAATGTTTGAGAACAAAAGAACTCCATTCTAGTTACAAAGTATGAATCCTTCAAGATGCAACCTCATAAAAACATTGATGAGATGTATTGTAGATTCAATGACCTTATTAAGGATTTGGAGGTGTTGGAAAATGAATATTCTCTAGGTGAGAAAAAGAGAAAAATTCTGAATGCTTTATCGAAGGATTGGGAGAGTAAAATAACTACCATTGAAGAATCCAAAGATCTAAATACCTTACCTATTGAATCTCTCATTAACTCTTTAATTTCTTATGAGCTGAAACTCATGTTCAAGGCGCAGGAGGAAAAAGATACAAAGGTGAGAAAGAATATTGGTCTAAAAGCCTCACAAGATGAAGATGATACAGCCTCCTTAGATGGAGATGACATAGAAGGTGATGACAATGATATTACACTCATCACAAGAAGCTTCAAACGAATACTCAACAAGAGGAGATTCAGAAAAGGTGGACCTAGCAATTCATTCCCAAATCAGTTCAACAACTCAAGAAACAAAGGGAAGCTAGAGTTCAACAAAAAATAAACTGATAAGTGCTTTGAATGCGGCCAACCTGGTCACTATGCAAGTGAATGTCCAGTGATGAAGAAGAAAGAAGGAAGAAAATCAAGAGTCAACAACTTTCAATTCACATGGAATGCGTGCAACTCCGATGGTGAAATTGAAGAGGAAGAAAAATCTGCTCAATTGGCTTTTATGGCCATTGGAGATGATGAGGTAACAACTTGTAACTCTCAATTTAAAAGTGATGATGAAACTGATGATAATTTTGAATCTTTCATTATAAAATTGCATGATAGTTTGAAAGAATCCTATGCTAGAAATAAGGAGTTAAAACAGAAAATTAGTTTTTTACTTCAAGATAATGCAAATCTTTTTCAACAAAATAAAAAGTTGAAAGCTGAAAATGATTACTTCAAAAAGAGTGAGACTGCTTTACACTTCGAGATTGATAGAAAAATAAGATTTTGTGAAATGTTCAAAAATGAACAAGGGAGTTTGAAAAAAAGAATGGATGATCTTAATCAGTTGCTTCAATATAAGAAACACAACTGCTTTCAAAAGATTGCTACAAAACCTCATTTTGACATACATGGAAAAAGGTTGAATTCTAGTGCAAATGAATTTACCATTCACAGAAGAAGACAAGTTAGATTTATTAAACCTGTTCATGTAAATAATTCTTTGGTTATGTGTAATTTTTGTTGTCAAAAAGGTCACATGAAAAGTGATTGTTATGTGAGAAAGAACATGAGAAGAGGCATGAAATGCATGTGGATAGTTAGACATGATACTAACTCTAACAAGTAGGAGATGTTGGTAAGATTGATGAGATTCTTGTTCATAATTTTTTTTTTTTGTAATTCTCTTTTGATGTTTCTGACTCTTTGAACTGAATTTTTTCTTGATTTTTTTGACTGAATTTGTATGATGTCAAAAAGGGAGAAAAAAGAATAATGTTGATCTCTTGATGATTTGCTGTGATATGTTGGTGATTGCTGTCATTTCTCTGTTTTTATTTGGAATATTGGATTCTCTGTTATTGTTGCTGGATTTTGGTAGCTGGTTTTTACTCTCATCTTATGATGACAAAAAGGGTAAAAAATGGATGCTATGTATAAGGGGGAGTTATTCTGAATTCATAAGTTTAGATGCATTGTGCGAGGGGGAGCTTATGCTTATTTGCTCAATTTTTTTTCTTTCTTCCATCTATTGTTTTGTCATCATCAAAAAGGGGCAGAATGTTGACCTTGGTCCTTAGCTTTTGATGATTACAAAACAAATGGATATTGCTAACATCTCCTCAAAGGCTTTTTCAGAAATGAAACATATCAGGTTCAAAGATTAATCATATTTGAAAAAGTCAGAGTATGCTGAACCTGTCGGACGCTCAAGAAGATAGTAACGGACGTCCTATAATCATTGCACAACTTTGGACGCATGTTTCGGACGTCCGATAAGATCCTTCGAAGTCGACAAAACTATCGGACGTTGAATATGTCTCTACCGGACGTCCGATAGAAACAAGATAATTTCTCAAATCTTTTTGTTTGCTGTCGGACGCATAAAAAGCTTGCACCGCTCGTCCAAAAGAATTGAAGAAAATCTCTTAAACTCACTGCCTGCTGTCGGACGCATAAAACAGTGCTATCGGACGTCCGACACTCCAACGGCTAGTTGACTCTTCAGCTACTTTCTATCCGTTGAAAGCATTAATGAGGCACTTTCTTGATCCTATATGAATAGTGGATGGTTAGATACTTCAATAAACTTTTGCACACTGAAGATACAAAAGATCTAGAGTGATTTTAGTAAGAAAATACTCTTCAAAGAAGATTTGTAGCCTTAGTGGTGTGAGGTTCATTATAAGCTTTTCATTTGTGAGTGAATACTTCATGAGTGTAGCTCTGTAAGGGTTGTCCTGAGAGATAGTAAAACGTCCTGGCTTGACCGAGTGGAGTTCGGGGCAAGAAGGAGGTGAACCTTCCTTTGTACACAAGAGTTATTGTAATTCATCAACTTGAAGTAGCTTGTTTGAATTAACCTACAATCTCAAGAGGAGTTAGGTAGTTAATTGGTTTGTTATTCTTTCCTTCTTATTTACTTATTGTTACGTTTGAAATCTGTACTTTGTTTATCTCTTCTACTCACAAGCACTTGTGCTTTCTCATCAACTGCTCCATTGTGTGGTCGCCTAGAAAAGAAGATTGTTTTCGGGCCTAAAAATTGGTATCAGAGCTTGGTCTCCTAGAGATTAAGCTCAATCGGCTTTGGAGTAAAGATGACAACCAACAATGCAATATTTTTTTAAGGACATTCTGTCATTAGACCACCTATGTTTAATGGGTCAAATTATGTGAGTTGGAAAGAAAGAATGATTATTTTTTGCAATCTATTGATATTGAATTATGATTTATTATTAGTGAAGGTCCATATGATATATCTCTTATAGATGAAAATACTCATAGATCTAGATCAAAAACAAGAAGTGAACCGACTGTCGTGGATAGAGCTCATCTCAGCTTAAATGTAAAAGCCATGAATGTGTTATATTGTGCATTAGACTCAAATGAATCTATTAGAGTCAAGGGTTGCAATTCAGCTAAAGAAATTTGGGATAAACTGAGAGAAATTCATGAAGGTAGTGAGAATGTTTGAGAACAAAAGAACTCCATTCTAGTTACAAAGTATGAATCCTTCAAGATGCCACCTCATAAAAACATTGATGAGATGTATTGTAGATTCAATGACCTTATTAAGGATTTGGAGGTGTTGGAAAATGAATATTCTCTAGGTGAGAAAAAGAGAAAAATTCTGAATGCTTTATCGAAGGATTGGGAGAGTAAAATAACTACCATTGAAGAAGCCAAAGATCTAAATACCTTACCTATTGAATCTCTCATTAACTCTTTAATTTCTTATGAGCTGAAACTCATGTTCAAGGCGCAGGAGGAAAAAGATACAAAGGTGAGAAAGAATATTGGTCTAAAAGCCTCACAAGATGAAGATGATACAGCCTCCTTAGATGGAGATGACATAGAAGGTGATGACAATGATACTACACTCATCACAAGAAGCTTCAAACGAATACTCAATAAGAGGAGATTCAGAAAAGGTGGACCTAGCAATTCATTCCCAAATCAGTTCAACAACTCAAGAAACAAAAGGGAAGCTAGAGTTCAACAAAAAATAAACTGATAAGTGCTTTGAATGCGGCCAACCTGGTCACTATGCAAGTGAATGTCCAGTGATGAAGAAAAAAGAAGGAAGAAAATCAAGAGTCAACAACTTTCAATTCACATGGAATGCGTGCAACTCCGATGGTGAAATTGAAGAGGAAGAAGAATCTGCTCAATTGGCTTTTATGGCCATTGGAGATGATGAGGTAACAACTTGTAACTCTCAATTTAAAAGTGATGATGAAACTGATGATAATCTTGAATCTTTCATTATAAAATTGCATGATAGTTTGAAAGAATCCTATGCTAGAAATAAGGAGTTAAAACAGAAAATTCGTTTTTTACTTCAAGATAATGCAAATCTTTTTCAACAAAATAAAAAGTTGAAAGCTGAAAATGGTTACTTCAAAAAGAGTGAGACTGCTTTACACTTCGAGATTGATAGAAAAATAAGATTTTGTGAAATGTTCAAAAATGAACAAGGGAGTTTGAAAAAAAGAATGGATGATCTTAATCAGTTGCTTCAATATAAGAAACACAACTGCTTTCAAAAGATTGCTACAAAACCTCATTTTGACATACATGGAAAAAGGTTGAATTCTAGTGCAAATGAATTTACCATTCACAGAAGAAGACAAGTTAGATTTATTAAACCTGTTCATGTAAATAATTCTTTGGTTATGTGTAATTTTTGTTGTCAAAAAGGTCACATGAAAAGCGATTGTTATGTGAGAAAAAACATGAGAAGATGCATGAAATGCATGTGGACAGTTAGACATGATACTAACTCTAACAAGTAGGAGATATTGGTAAGATTGATGAGATTCTTGTTCATAATTTTTTTTTTGTAATTCTCTTTTGATGTTTCTGACTCTTTGAACTGAATTTTTTCTTGATTTTTTTGACTGAATTTGTATGATGTCAAAAATGGAGAAAAAAGAATAATGCTGATCTCATGATGATTTGCTGTGATATGTTGGTGATTGCTGTCATTTCTCAGTTTTTATTTGGAATATTGGATTCTCTGTTATTGTTGCTGGATTTCGGTAGCTGGTTTTTACTCTCATCTTATGATGACAAAAAGGGGAAAAAATGGATACTATGTATAAGGGGGAGTTATTCTGAATTCATAAGTTTAGATGCATTGTGCGAGGGGGAGCTTATGCTTATTTGCTCAATTTTTTTTCTTTCTTCCATCTATTGTTTTGTCATCATCAAAAAGGGGCAGAATGTTGACCTTGGTCCTTAGCTTTTGATGATTACAAAACAAATGGATATTGCTAACATCTCCTCAAAGGCTTTTTCAGAAATGAAACATATCAGGTTCAAAGATTAATCATATTTGAAAAAGTCAGAGTATGCTGAACCTGTCGGACGCTCAAGAAGATAGTAACGGACGTCCTATAATCATTGCACAACTTTGGACGCATGTTTCGGACGTCCGATAAGATCCTTCGAAGTCGACAAAACTATCGGACGTTGAATATGTCTCTACCGGACGTCCGATAGAAACAAGATAATTTCTCAAATCTTTTTGTTTGCTGTCGGACGCATAAAAAGCTTGCACCGCTCGTCCAAAAGAATTGAAGAAAATCTCTTAAACTCACTGCCTGCTGTCGGACGCATAAAACAGTGCTATCGGACGTCCGACACTCCAACGGCTAGTTGACTCTTCAGCTACTTTCTATCCGTTGAAAGCATTAATGAGGCACTTTCTTGATCCTATATGAATAGTGGATGGTTAGATACTTCAATAAACTTTTTCACACTGAAGATACAAAAGATCTAGAGTGATTTTAGTAAGAAAATACTCTTCAAAGAAGATTTGTAGTCTTAGTGGTGTGAGGTTCATTATAAGCTTTTCATTTGTGAGTGAATACTTCATGAGTGTAGCTCTGTAAGGGTTGTCCTGAGAGATAGTAAAACGTCCTGGCTTGACCGAGTGGAGTTCGGGGCAAGAAGGAGGTGAACCTTCCTTTGTACACAAGAGTTATTGTAATTCATCAACTTGAAGTAGTTTGTTTGAATTAACCTACAATCTCAAGAGGAGTTAGGTAGTTAATTGGTTTGTTATTCTTTCCTTCTTATTTACTTATTGTTACGTTTGAAATCTGTACTTTGTTTATCTTTTCTACTCACAAGCACTTGTGCTTTCTCATCAACTGCTCCATTGTGTGGTCGCCTAGAAAAGAAGATTGTTTTCGGGCCTAAAAATTGATATCAGAGCTTGGTCTCCTAGAGATTAAGCTCAATCGGCTTTGGAGTAAAGATCACAACCAACAATGCAATATTTTTTGAAGGACATTCTGTCATTAGACCTCCTATGTTTAATGGGTCAAATTATGTGAGTTGGAAAGAAAGAATGATTATTTTTTGCAATCTATTGATATTGAATTATGATTTATTATTAGTGAAGGTCCATATGATACATCTCTTATAGATGAAAATACTCATAGATCTATATCAAAAACAAGAAGTGAACCGACTGTTGTGGATAAAGCTCATCTCAACTTAAATGTAAAAGCCATGAATGTGTTATATTGTGCATTAGACTCAAATGAATCTATTAGAGTCAAGGGTTGCAATTCAGCTAAAGAAATTTGGGATAAACTGAGAGAAATTCATGAAGGTAGTGAGAATGTTTGAGAACAAAAGAACTCCATTCTAGTTACAAAGTATGAATCCTTCAAGATGCAACCTCATAAAAACATTGATGAGATGTATTGTAGATTCAATGACCTTATTAAGGATTTGGAGGTGTTGGAAAATGAATATTCTCTAGGTGAGAAAAAGAGAAAAATTCTGAATGCTTTATCGAAGGATTGGGAGAGTAAAATAACTACCATTGAAGAAGCCAAAGATCTAAATACCTTACCTATTGAATCTCTCATTAACTCTTTAATTTCTTATGAGCTGAAACTCATGTTCAAGGCGCAGGAGGAAAAAGATACAAAGGTGAGAAAGAATATTGGTCTAAAAGCCTCACAAGATGAAGATGATACAGCCTCCTTAGATGGAGATGACATAGAAGGTGATGACAATGATATTACACTCATCACAAGAAGCTTCAAACGAATACTCAATAAGAGGAGATTCAGAAAAGGTGGACCTAGCAATTCATTCCCAAATCAGTTCAACAACTCAAGAAACAAAGGGAAGCTAGAGTTCAACAAAAAATAAACTGATAAGTGCTTTGAATGCGGCCAACCTGGTCACTATGCAAGTGAATGTCCAGTGATGAAGAAGAAAGAAGGAAGAAAATCAAGAGTCAACAACTTTCAATTCACATGGAATGCGTGCAACTCCGATGGTGAAATTGAAGAGGAAGAAGAATCTGCTCAATTGGCTTTTATGGCCATTGGAGATGATGAGGTAACAACTTGTAACTCTCAATTTAAAAGTGATGATGAAACTGATGATAATCTTGAATCTTTCATTATAAAATTGCATGATAGTTTGAAAGAATCCTATGCTAGAAATAAGGAGTTAAAACAGAAAATTAGTTTTTTACTTCAAGATAATGCAAATCTTTTTCAACAAAATAAAAAGTTGAAAGCTGAAAATGGTTACTTCAAAAAGAGTGAGACTGCTTTACACTTCGAGATTGATAGAAAAATAAGACTTTGTGAAATGTTCAAAAATGAACAAGGGAGTTTGAAAAAAAGAATGGATGATCTTAATCAGTTGCTTCAATATAAGAAACACAACTGCTTTCAATAGATTGCTACAAAACCTCATTTTGACATACATGGAAAAAGGTTGAATTCTAATGCAAATGAATTTACCATTCACAGAAGAAGACAAGTTAGATTTATTAAACCTGTTCATGTAAATAATTCTTTGGTTATGTGTAATTTTTGTTGTCAAAAAGGTCACATGAAAAGTGATTGTTATGTGAGAAAGAACATGAGAAGAGGCATGAAATGCATGTGGATAGTTAGACATGATACTAACTCTAACAAGTAGGAGATGTTGGTAAGATTGATGAGATTCTTGTTCATAATTTTTTTTTTTTGTAATTCTCTTTTGATGTTTCTGACTCTTTGAACTGAATTTTTTCTTGATTTTTTTGACTGAATTTGTATGATGTCAAAAAGGGAGAAAAAAGAATAATGCTGATCTCATGATGATTTGCTGTGATATGTTGGTGATTGCTGTCATTTCTCTGTTTTTATTTGGAATATTGGATTCTCTGTTATTGTTGCTGGATTTTGGTAGCTGGTTTTTACTCTCATCTTATGATGACAAAAAGGGGAAAAAATGGATGCTATGTATAAGGGGGAGTTATTCTGAATTCATAAGTTTAGATGCATTGTGCGAGGGGGAGCTTATGCTTATTTGCTCAATTTTTTTTCTTTCATCCATCTATTGTTTTGTCATCATCAAAAAGGGGCAGAATGTTGACCTTGGTCCTTAGCTTTTGATGATTACAAAACAAATGGATATTGCTAACATCTCCTCAAAGGCTTTTTCAGAAATGAAACATATCAGGTTCAAAGATTAATCATATTTGAAAAAGTCAGAGTATGCTGAACCTGTCGGACGCTCAAGAAGATAGTAACGGACGTCCTATAATCATTGCACAACTTTGGACGCATGTTTCGGACGTCCGATAAGATCCTTCGAAGTCGACAAAACTATCGGACGTTGAATATGTCTCTACCGGACGTCCGATAGAAACAAGATAATTTCTCAAATCTTTTTGTTTGCTGTCGGACGCATAAAAAGCTTGCACCGCTCGTCCAAAAGAATTGAAGAAAATCTCTTAAACTCACTGCCTGCTGTCGGATGCATAAAACAGTGCTATCGGACGTCCGACACTCCAACGGCTAGTTGACTCTTCAGCTACTTTCTATCCGTTGAAAGCATTAATGAGGCACTTTCTTGATCCTATATGAATAGTGGATGGTTAGATACTTCAATAAACTTTTGCACACTGAAGATACAAAAGATCTAGAGTGATTTTAGTAAGAAAATACTCTTCAAAGAAGATTTGTAGTCTTAGTGGTGTGAGGTTCATTATAAGCTTTTCATTTGTGAGTGAATACTTCATGAGTGTAGCTCTGTAAGGGTTGTCCTGAGAGATAGTAAAACGTCCTGGCTTGACCGAGTGGAGTTCGGGGCAAGAAGGAGGTGAACCTTCCTTTGTACACAAGAGTTATTGTAATTCATCAACTTGAAGTAGCTTGTTTGAATTAACCTACAATCTCAAGAGGAGTTAGGTAGTTAATTGGTTTGTTATTCTTTCCTTCTTATTTACTTATTGTTACGTTTGAAATCTGTACTTTGTTTATCTCTTCTACTCACAAGCACTTGTGCTTTCTCATCAACTGTTCCATTGTGTGGTCGCCTAGAAAAGAAGATTGTTTTCGGGCCTAAAAATTGATATCAGAGCTTGGTCTCCTAGAGATTAAGCTCAATCGGCTTTGGAGTAAAGATCACAACCAACAATGCAATATTTTTTGAAGGACATTCTGTCATTAGACCACCTATGTTTAATGGGTCAAATTATGTGAGTTGGAAAGAAAGAATGATTATTTTTTGCAATCTATTGATATTGAATTATGATTTATTATTAGTGAAGGTCCATATGATACATCTCTTATAGATGAAAATACTCATAGATCTATATCAAAAACAAGAAGTGAACCGACTGTTGTGGATAGAGCTCATCTCAGCTTAAATGTAAAAGCCATGAATGTGTTATATTGTGCATTAGACTCAAATGAATCTATTAGAGTCAAGGGTTGCAATTCAGCTAAAGAAATTTGGGATAAACTGAGAGAAATTCATGAAGGTAGTGAGAATGTTTGAGAACAAAAGAACTCCATTCTAGTTACAAAGTATGAATCCTTCAAGATGCAACCTCATAAAAACATTGATGAGATGTATTGTAGATTCAATGACCTTATTAAGGATTTGGAGGTGTTGGAAAATGAATATTCTCTAGGTGAAAAAAAGAGAAAAATTCTGAATGCTTTATCGAAGGATTGGGAGAGTAAAATAACTACCATTGAAGAAGCCAAAGATCTAAATACCTTACCTATTGAATCTCTCATTAACTCTTTAATTTCTTATGAGCTGAAACTCATGTTCAAGGCGCAGGAGGAAAAAGATACAAAGGTGAGAAAGAATATTGGTCTAAAAGTCTCACAAGATGAAGATGATACAGCCTCCTTAGATGGAGATGACATAGAAGGTGATGACAATGATATTACACTCATCACAAGAAGTTTCAAACGAATACTCAACAAGAGGAGATTCAGAAAAGGTGGACCTAGCAATTCATTCCCAAATCAGTTCAACAACTCAAGAAACAAAGGGAAGCTAGAGTTCAACAAAAAATAAACTGATAAGTGCTTTGAATGCCGCCAACCTGGTCACTATGCAAGTGAATGTCCAGTGATGAAGAAGAAAGAAGGAAGAAAATCAAGAGTCAACAACTTTCAATTCACATGGAATGCGTGCAACTCCGATGGTGAAATTGAAGAGGAAGAAGAATCTGCTCAATTGACTTTTATGGCCATTGGAGATGATGAGGTAACAACTTGTAACTCTCAATTTAAAAGTGATGATGAAACTGATGATAATCTTGAATCTTTCATTATAAAATTGCATGATAGTTTGAAAGAATCCTATGCTAGAAATAAGGAGTTAAAACAGAAAATTCGTTTTTTACTTCAAGATAATGCAAATCTTTTTCAACAAAATAAAAAGTTGAAAGCTGAAAATGGTTACTTCAAAAAGAGTGAGACTGCTTTACACTTCGAGATTGATAGAAAAATAAGATTTTGTGAAATGTTCAAAAATGAACAAGGGAGTTTGAAAAAAAGAATGGATGATCTTAATCAGTTGCTTCAATATAAGAAACACAACTGCTTTCAAAAGATTGCTACAAAACCTCATTTTGACATACATGGAAAAAGGTTGAATTCTAGTGCAAATGAATTTACCATTCACAGAAGAAGACAAGTTAGATTTATTAAACCTGTTCATGTAAATAATTCTTTGGTTATGTGTAATTTTTGTTGTCAAAAAGGTCACATGAAAAGCGATTGTTATGTGAGAAAAAACATGAGAAGATGCATGAAATGCATGTGGACAGTTAGACATGATACTAACTCTAACAAGTAGGAGATATTGGTAAGATTGATGAGATTCTTGTTCATAATTTTTTTTTTGTAATTCTCTTTTGATGTTTCTGACTCTTTGAACTGAATTTTTTCTTGATTTTTTTGACTGAATTTGTATGATGTCAAAAAGGGAGAAAAAAGAATAATGCTGATCTCATGATGATTTGCTGTGATATTTTGGTGATTGCTGTCATTTCTCTGTTTTTATTTGGAATATTGGATTCTCTGTTATTGTTGCTGGATTTTGGTAGCTGGTTTTTACTCTCATCTTATGATGACAAAAAGGGGAAAAAATGGATGCTATGTATAAGGGGGAGTTATTCTGAATTCATAAGTTTAGATGCATTGTGCGAGGGGGAGCTTATGCTTATTTGCTCAATTTTTTTTCTTTCTTCCATCTATTGTTTTGTCATCATCAAAAAGGGGGAGAATGTTGACCTTGGTCCTTAGCTTTTGATGATTACAAAACAAATGGATACTGCTAACATCTCCTCAAAGGCTTTTTCAGAAATGAAACATATCAGGTTCAAAGATTAAGCATATTTGAAAAAGTCAGAGTATGCTGAACCTGTCGGACGCTCAAGAAGATAGTAACGGACGTCCTATAATCATTGCACAACTTTGGACGCATGTTTCGGACGTCCGATAAGATCCTTCGAAGTCGACAAAACTATCGGACGTTGAATATGTCTCTACCGGACGTCCGATAGAAACAAGATAATTTCTCAAATCTTTTTATTTGCTGTCGGACGCATAAAAAGCTTGCACCGCTCGTCCAAAAAAATTGAAGAAAATCTCTTAAACTCACTGCCTGCTGTCGGACGCATAAAACAGTGCTATCGGACGTCCGACACTCCAACGGCTAGTTGACTCTTCAGCTACTTTCTATCCGTTGGAAGCATTAATGAGGCACTTTCTTGATCCTATATGAATAGTGGATGGTTAGATACTTCAATAAACTTTTGCACACTGAAGATACAAAAGATCTAGAGTGATTTTAGTGAGAAAATACTCTTCAAAGAAGATTTGTAGTCTTAGTGGTGTGAGGTTCATTATAAGTTTTTCATTTGTGAGTGAATACTTCATGAGTGTAGCTCTGTGAGGGTTGTCCTGAGGGATAGTAAAACGTCCTGGCTTGACCGAGTGGAGTTCGGGGCAAGAAGGAGGTGAACCTTCCTTTGTACACAAGAGTTATTGTAATTCATCAACTTGAAGTAGCTTGTTTGAATTAACCTACAATCTCAAGAGGAGTTAGGTAGTTAATTGGTTTGTTATTCTTTCCTTCTTATTTACTTATTGTTACGTTTGAAATCTGTACTTTGTTTATCTCTTCTACTCACAAGCACTTGTGCTTTCTCATCAATTGCTCCATTGTGTGGTTGCCTAGAAAAAAGGATTGTTTTCGGGCCTAAAAATCTAAAACTGGAAATTCTTAGTTTCTTAGTTTAGGTTAGATTAGTGTAGGATTAGTTTAAGATTAGTGGGTTGTTCTTCCATTCTTGTTTTGGCTCAAC